>NC_061495.1:18901267-19083767 GCF_022539355.2 Hippoglossus stenolepis
CCCAGAGGAGTGAGTGACAGTCTGAGGAAGCGTGGCAATACACTTATTCACACTGATGGAGAGATCAGAGTGAAACATGGCAGACGTTGTCATTGCAGCCTCACACCAGAGAAAGGAACGCTTCCTAACACTGATGCTACAGTCCTGTCTGGCAGACAGCGGCGCTCTGAAGACAAACAATCACACAGGACAGCTCAGAAGTGGCAGGAGGACAGATGAGCGTCAGGGAGAGGAGGAAGGGAGGATTGATCCCACCTTAAGCTCCTCCCTTTCTACTCCAATTTTGCACCTTTCACTTTTTCTCTCCTTTTTTGTACAGCGTGTCATCCATCTATCTTCATGGCTTTCTGAGGCTACCCCCGCTCCAACCCAGCCTTTATATGTGCATGTGTATGATTAATATTTCATGGCAACAGTCTTTTCACCTTCATTCTATAACAAAAAGCAACTGGGCCTTGAGTGGTGGGTATTAAATGGATCAAATGCTTGAAACGTTTAGTGTATTGACTAAAACTTGAAGTAGTGGAGGAGAGTGCAGATAAATAGTACACAACGGTAGAGACATTTTTTTCCAGCCAATATCTATTGAACAGGTTATGAGGGTCTAAATCCAGCCATTTTAAATTGAATAATTTATCTTTTTATTCAGGTTCATGTACAATGCGTGCAGCACTGTGATGCTAATGTAAGTGTACTAAAATGTTCACCCCGGCATGATAACATTTTCAGATTAGGCCTAAACTTAAAGTGCAGCTGAGACTAATGGTAATGTTATAAGTTTTGATGAGTAATGCATTGGACAAAGTCAAATGGCTTCATCCTCTTGGGACAACATATGTTTATTTAAAATGTCACGGCAATATATCCATTAGCTGTTGAGATATTCCAGAATGGACCAATGAGGTGGACAGACTGACAGACTAACATGACTATTCCATGAGCTAGTGTAGCTATAAAGAACAAGCCAGCGAGCTGTAGAAAGTAAAAAATACGGAAAGACCGGATCACAATAAAAAACCTTTATCATGTAATAGTTTGACGAGCACTTGTAGGCCACATTACATATTTAAAATGATGCTATTTAAAACTCATTTTAGTTTAGTTAATTATGCACATCCGCCAATGAGCTCTGGTATTGCAGTTTTACAGGGTTAGGGTTATCAACTGGAACCAGGTTGTGTTAACAGGAACATTAGCAGTGAGTATTCAGTGTACTTGAGAGTCTGAATGCGAAGGACGTTATATTTTCACCCCTGTGTTTGTTTGTCAGCACGATAACACAAAAACTACAGAACCGATTTCCCACGAAACTTGGAAGAAAGATGGGACATGGGCCAAAAAAGAATCATGTAAATTTTGGGTGTTGATATGAAACAGGGGTGGATCCAGGATTTTTTTATCACTTTCTTTAATATTGCAAAAATATGGTGTTCACCGTTTTCCCAGTGAATAATTCATTGACATTGATATATTAAAAAAATCTGGCATATTTAGGGGACTGGTATCTAAAACTGTGTGAAATTGTTCTGCAGCCTGATTAAATTTAAGTTTAAATTCAATTTACTGCTGGGCCTTGGTGGAAATATGTGCTCTGCTGAGTCCCATTCAAGTGTTTGGACTTTTTATGTAGGATTTAATACAAGTAGTCACAATTGTTCAGACAGATGATGATAGAAAACGGTGAAAATAGAAGGTATGGAGGAGTTTATTCACCAGAGGCCCATGCAGGGTGTTGATGTTTTCATCATTAAATAGGGAAGCTGACCAACAGGCCATTGTTCTCCCTCCTCTCCTCCTTCTGTTTCTCCATTTATCCCCGCTTCGGCCGTGTGATTAGCATTGACATGTTCCACCAGGGACACTGGGCTGCTCCCATGACTGTGTTAGGTAGCAATCTAATAGGGGTCTAATGGGGTCAAGCTTTAAATTGACAGTCTATTCATAAGAATCAATAAATACACTATGCATGACGGCATGGTGCACATATACACAGATACCTGTTGGGTAAAAATGGGAAGTGAGACGGGATGCAGAGAGAGGAAGGAAGAAGAAGGGAGAAAGGAAGAAAGGAGGGCAGGGACGGATGGAGATTAGGCTTCAGGGGATGCAGGGCACAGCAAAGGCACCAGTACTGTCTCCTGTTGTCGTGGCAATAGGACTTTAGCTCTAGTCAGCTGTGTAATTGTGAGCATTACAGCCTGATGATAATAGACTGTTTAATCTTGGGGATTTAATGTCCGGGTTTCCCAAGAGGTTTGGTCAAAATTCAGCGACTGACAAAGGAAAAAATATCTTGACAATGTAACGGCTACAACAATATGCACAAATCTACGCAGAAAAACGTGTGTATGTGTGTGTGATTGTAAGAGGTAGAGAGAGAGAGAGAGCAAGCATGCATGCATGCCTTAATTCCAGGCTGCAGTGGGACAGTGAAATAAATCAGGCCCAGCTGATGTGTGTTTACCTTCCCTAAGCCCCAGGAGACTTTGGGTAATTGAGCATGAGCAGATCAGCAATAGAAACCCTAAGAAACACCCATTTTACACACACACACACACACCTTTGTAATTACACACACCCTTGTTGCTCATTGACACGAGCGCTGCCCTAGAAGGAAGTGTTATTAGTTTAGTTATGTTTTTGTGAACGGCAGTAAAGATATCTGTGTTGTGTTTGTGATGGACGTGTATAATATGACTCCAGTAATGTTGTGGGAGTAAGTAAGGCGATACTCTTGATGTGAAGGACAGCTTGTCATGGTACTTAAGCAACAGAGCATTTATATTACAAATGCAAAAACAACGGTTAATATTTTGGAAAAACTGTTATCTGCATGCTACAGCATAACGATTAGAAACAGAAGAAACAGCTAAATCTGCAATGATTTATTTATTAGGTGATTGAATTGTCTCTTTTCAAACAAAAATGTTTTGTACATTTGATACGTCCAGGGTTGAGCGTTGAGGTTTCTGGGTTCGAGTCTTTGTTTCCCTGTCCTTTCCTCACATCATAATAAACTGAAAATCTTTTCCTTGAACAAACAAACCAAGACCTTTTATGACGTCGCCTTAGTCTCAAGGAAATTGTAACAGGTATTTACACTGTTGTTCTGATGCTGTGGGGTCCAAACAATTCATCGATTAATAAAAAGAAATCATTGAAAAATCTGCAAGTTTATCAATAATGAAAGTAGCTAATAGTTTACCTCTAAAACTCTATTTAACACATGGTAAATATTGAGCTTTAAAAGTACTGGTATTTTGTATTCCAGTTTCAAGTCCTGTGGTAAATTAAGCTAAGCTGTATTTGTATTTCTGTAATTATTCTAGTCATATTGACCACTCAAAGACCTTAACAGTACAAGCCACATCCATCCATTCACACACACTCACACACACACACTTTCATACTGGGAGGACACTCATTCTGAAAGGAAGAGCCAGGAATCGTACCACCAACCTTCTGGTTAATGGATGTTAATGTTAACTACACATAGCTAGCTGGATCCTGGCTGTGGCTTCATATTCATTGAACAGATATGAGTGTGGTATCAAGTTCCAACTAAATCCCAGTAAGAAACTGGATATATAGAACAATTTCTTTAATGACACGTCTCTGTACAATTACCAGTAATGTAAAATGGTTGTGTCCGAGAAAGCTGTATCTCACATATACATATTATGATCAGCATTTTAACCAGTTAACTGTATTTAATGCTGATCGGTAGAAGACTAAAACTGCATCTCTCGGTATGCATCTGAATAAATGCATGGGTTTATGTGCATCTAGGATTTCTGTGTGTGTGTGTGTGTGTGTGTGTGTTTCTGTCAATGTGTGCATGTTGATGGCATCCCCGTAGTCGCAGCTCCCCTGCTCTTGTAACGTACCCATGTAATGGTGTAATGAAAATTCATGATGAGAGCATGTTAACTGCATTAGCCAGTCTCCCGAGTTCCAGCACATGAATAAAACGAACAAGGGGAGGAAAAAAAAAACAGGGAAACTCATTTTGATGCCTAATTATTTTTGGACTTGACAGCCTGGCAGCGGCCTGGCCTGTGCATGTATGTGTGTGTGAGTGTGTGTGTAGGTCGTCAGTGTTGCTGAGTAGATGCACAGCGGTAAGCAGGGCCCTTCATTATGGGCCATAATGAGAACATCCACCCCAGATACAACAGCCTGGGAACCTTTGTTGCATTGTTTTGTTCCAACACCTTGAGCAACAAATCAACACATTTTACATGGCTCAAGTACCTGTATTTCTCTAAATATGTAACAGGGGCAGATCTCGCCTTGGTGTATGGTGTTTTTTCCCGCGCACTTTCCTTTCATTATGTTTGCACACACACAGTTTGACATGCAGAGATCATTATCACCAGAGTATAGTGCTGTGAAACCATCAAATTACTGTAAAAATGTGTTTTATAATATCCTTTGCAAATATACACATGTAGCGATTCCTGCTGACTGCAGTCAACAACACATTGTTTTAATTGTACATGTAACCGCATGACAGAATGCAGGTATTTCCAATTTGCGGAGCTAGTTAGGTGCTATTTTACTGCTCCTATAAGCTTTTTATGGCCTCAGTGTTCGTGCTTTACAGCTTTTTTTAGCCTCTAATATCATCATGAGTGCATAAGCGGAAGACTGTTAACTTAAGGGTTGAGCTGCATTCAAGCGTAGCGGGTATTTCTTTGTGGTAACCGACGCCGATCTCTGTAATCCGCGCACAGTTGTTGTTAGTTTAGCGGAGTCAGATGTTATCCTAACTTCTTTCACTCATAACAAAAATAGATTCTCCTGGATACTGTGGTTTGTTTGATTTTGCGAGCGTTGTCTCAGAGAGAGAACCAAAAAGGCAAAGTGCTGAATATGAATGCTCAGTGAGGACTGGGAGCGCTTTTTTCTTCCTCTTTTTTAATAAAATAAATCTCTTGTTGCTCCGTTGGTCTTTTATAGTCTTGGAAAGGCAAATGCCCTTCCTATGTTTAATTTCAAGCTGACCAAAGGTTTCCTACCTTCAATAATCAAAAGCACCTGTGTGTGTGCGTGTGTGCGTGTGTGTGTGTGTGTGTGTGTAATCAACCCCAGGGGACTGACTGAATCCTTCCTGCCCATGATAGAGACGCGCTCCACTGCAACGGATGTAGCGCAAGATTCCCGAAATCACCATCTTCCAGGATTAGAGGATGCAATGAAAGAGCAGCGGAGCATCTGGAGGCCTTTATTGGTTTAAGATTGCCCTTATCCTAACCACATTAACCTCCTGATTGCTTGAACAGACATTATTAGATGCTTCCACTGGAACAAAAAAAGAAAAAGAGGAGAAAATAGAGGCTAACAGGCAATCATGCCCACCGGCCCATGTAGGGAATTTAAGGCCAAGGACACAAAGACGCACAGAGAGAGAGAGAGAGAGAGAGAGTTGCAGAAATGAAAAGGAGGAGAGGAGGTGGGGGGTTGGGGAGGGGGAGAGGGTGTTCGATCGTCGATTAAAGTGCAATTGTGCAATTTCATTCCTGTTCCAGCACAATGAGGAATGAGATTAAGCTCAATTTGGAGCTGTTCAAGAGATCTCCTCACCTCTGTCTGAGGTGCACAGTGCAACACACACACACAGATGTTAGGAGGCACGCACATGCACACACTCACACACACACCTACACACCCCTGGAGCCCCTCACCATGTCAGCACCCCTCCAGGGAAATCAGGCGTCTGGAGACAGGTCAGCCCTGGCCCATGTATATATTCATGGGCTTAATCTGGCATCATTTCTCTCTGCTGCCGGAAAAAGAAATGTATTTAATTTACACAATCCCCATTTGGCCTCCTCACCGAGGAGAAATACATAGGGAAAGTAGGCCCACAGTCAGGGGCTTCACCCCTTCAGCATAAACTAGTTTGCAGCAGTGTGTGAATATACAAGTTTGTGCATGTTTGCGTGTGTCTATATACTGTATGTCAGCACACATAGTAGTATTCTGTCTGTGTACTGCAGAGGAGGAGGAAAAAAAAAACATCTTATCATATTCCAGACCTGTACAGTACACCCAAACAGTGGCAGCTGTGCTAGTCAGTTTGAATGGGAGGATGGGAGTTGTACCCAGCAGATGCTGTGTGTGTGTATTAAACAGATTAATTATTAAAACATGCTTGACAGATGAAAAGTGGGTCCTCGGGCTATAAAGGAAAATGTTTATTCTTCTGCCATAGACTGTAGTACACTTAGCTTCTGCTCTCAACTTATCCAGTGCCTCAATGAAGAGAGTAAACACTTTCTCTACTCTGTGTGGTTGGAATCACATACATAATAATTTGAAATGGCCGCCTGGGATAAACCTTCAAATATGAATGTGTGTTTAGTGATTGGGGTGAAATATGATTAGTGTGCAGTGCCAGCATGTGTGTGTGTGTGTGTGGGGGGGTGTGCATGTGTGTGGAGTTAGCCGGAGGACAAACCCAGTCACCTTTTTTTTCCAACCGTGCAGCTAATTAAATCAAGTAATGTTATCCCTGTTCACGCTGCCCTCATGTTAACTTTTTTCTTCTTCATCTGTTCCCCTTTTAAAATTAGCAATTATCCTCACTACCGCAGTAAATATTTGACTCTAATATGTTTTAAAGGGTGTGGGGAGTGACTGTTGTGATTATCAATTATGCTCAGTAAAGTTAGTTCAAATCAAGAGCTCAACTTGGAGATAAACTGTTCTTACAACACAATCACTGCACATTTCCATGCCATAAACACACAGTAAAAGCTGAGAGGTTGTCGCTCGGTTTTACGAACCCGTCACTGTGATGGGTTCGAGCAGTTGGACATGTGTGATTATGGGTTTTACTGTTGGGCCTGTTTAGAAAAGTCTGAGGGAAGCTCGGGGCAACTATCTTCGTTTTTTTCTCTTTATTCTGCAGCTGCATGGTTTAAGCCACAGTCTTGTGTATATTGCTCATTTTGTGTAATAAATTTATGATGCTAGTTCATCTTCATGTTACATGTTGTTGTAATCAAGTTGTGCAATGAACGGCATCTGTTTATGTCACAAAAACATCTGTAGTTGGATGTTGTATTAAAATAAGTGAGGCTAACATCAGAAATTGTTACAAATTATCCAGATTTTCTTAAATTGCTTTTTATATTATTATATGTTATAACCTATAAACGTATGAAGATGGTAACATGACAGCTCCTCAAAAGTGAAATCAAAGCGTCTTGATAAGCATTGGCATAAATTGTACCTCTTTCATTTAGAGGATGGGACATGGACCAAACTACAAAGTCAAAGTACGAATCAAATAAACCTTTCGCAAAGATTTTTCTGGAAAGTTTGGTTTAATTTTGTTGTTTGATTCACGCGTTAAAATGCCATGATTTGCAGCGGAGACTGACTCACGATTGGTCGAGCCTATGTATTGGCAGAACAGCGCACTCCAAATGCACATTTTTGGGGAATATTTTGGCTTCATTTCACTGGGGATTGACACTGGGAAAAGAGAGAATTATATCAGCCAGAAGTATTTTTCATGACTTTTGTCTAAAAACTGGAGGTATGATAATTAAGGTAAAGTTGGTCTGAAGTGTTTGTGATGAAAGAAAAAGCCATAATGTATAATGTTATGTATAAAAAAAATCAAAAAATATATTATAATACCAAACAGGACCATACCACTTTTTTAGATGATGGAGGACCAAATTAAGATGAGGTTAGTTTTTGGTGTCTATGAAAGCTATGAGAGAGAAGGGTTTCATCACATCAGAAACACAATGCCTCTCCATATATACATCCCCCAGTTTTACTGTAAAGACAAAGTCTAAACAGTGTTTCCTTTACTAATTTTAGACAACAAGAGTGTAGTGCATCAAAAGATTGTCCCCGGAGTAGAGGAGAGGATGTGGTGGTGGGGGTAGGGGTGGTGTTTGCAGCCAGACACATCTGTCTATGGCACAGGGAAGAGGGGGTGAGACACACCACCTGCTCATGCCATTTCTCCACTCCTCATTTCTCCATGTAAATAGCTGACAAATTATTCCGTCTAGGATCTGAGCTTTCCAGCCTTTCGGAAGGTGGAAGCCAAGGAAAGCGGACCAGTTACCCTCCCAGCATCCTTTAGAGGTAGCTCCACCCTCGCCTGCGCTCACATGTACACACACATAAACACTCATACGCAGAATGAAATCATTTCCCCACCCCCATGCTACACACACACACACACACACAGACACGGGTTGCTGGCCCCCCTGTTGCCTCATCTGTCAGCCACCTACAGCCAGACACACCAGCAGCATGTGCACTCACACACACACACACACACACACACATCCTTTCTCCCGGGGGACAGGGTCTCAGATGCAGATCATCAGTATTAGCGAGCGGCTGAGGGATTAGCATCCCCCTGCGATGACCTACAGGTGTAGCCCTGGGATAGAGCAGACACTTATCTTCCAGAGCATCACTAGGCCCTGACCCCCGGCCCTCACCAAAAACACCACACAGGAGAAAACAGCCGAGACTGACAGCTGGGGGAGGTGTTGCCGGGTGAGGGGTAAGGAGCTATAGGGAATGTGGGGAGATGTCCATTGACAGGTAAACATGGATGAGTAATAGAAAGCGGGCAGAGTCATCCCAGGCTGAGAAGAGTTATGAGGTTAAATGTGATACCACTTGAGCTCAGATTGAGACGATGCAGGTGGTGAGGAGAGTGAATGTGATTTTAAATATAGGTTGAATAAATTTTGGTTTAATATACTGTAAGTATCTTCACCTCTTTCTCCTTTATTTTGACTCTGATGAATACAAGCAGAGACACAGATGTCACAAGCCTTTGTTTATGATGCAGTTTCTACATGTTGGCAAATGGCAAACCATTATTAAATTCTCGTGAGTTTCCTTCTTTCAAATAAATCATCAAATCTGTAGTCATAAATGCTGATAAGTAATTTATGAGGGTTTTTAATCATCCTGTCTGCAGTTGTGAGCGTGCAACATTTTAAGAGGATTTTTAGAAGTTGTCCTAATATAACTTATAACTGATCCATGAAGCTCAGTAAATTATGAATTAAACATTAAAAAGCCACTGGTTACAACTTATACACTATTTCTAATGGGTGGCTGATCGAAATGGGCCATTTTTCATTAAAATGTCAAAACAACTAGACCCACATTATATATTTTGTAGACTTGTGTACTTACATTATCCAAAATATTTCCGACAATGTTCAAACCCAGAGAAATCCTTAATTGTATTTGTCAGGGACGTTTTATTTTGGCATCATATCCGCTTTACCTGTAAAGCGCAAACACACAGGGGATACAAGCGATGCAAGAAGATTATGGGACAACAAATGGTGGTGAAGGCAACAACTCCCATGATCCCACACTGCTTCACGACGTCGTCAGACTAGGTCTTTTGTTTTGGTTTGATTAGAGACCCCTGGCGGCTGAGGTAACATTTTGTACTGTATGTCTAAAGGCTCCTGAGAGAACTAATCTCCATGCAATTCTTTGTGAAAAGTAATACCGAAGATTGCATTATGTTGGGAGAAGTTTAAATAAAGTGTCATGTCCTTCTAATTGTGCATTAGGTAAAGTACATTACCTAAACATTTTTTGAATGCACTCATGAGCCGTGTAGTCTCCTAGTTTCCAAAATAGTGAAGAGCTTAGAACAGAAAAACACAAAAGCAGCGAGCAAATTTACTTCTCTCTCAATAAAAAAATTATAGAAATATTTTATTGCAAAAAATGTGTGACTTTTAACTTTTTCAAAAATGGTACATTACGAAAACAGTGAGCATCTTTGGCTTTGCTTTTCATTGCTATTGCAAACATTGCTAAAATCCCACTTCTTCTCACTGGCTTTCAATTCGATTGAAGTATGAGACCTTTAATTTGTCATGCAATATTTTATTGTCCAATATTTAGGATGTTTAATGTTTTGTTGCTTTTGCATTTTCTATCTAGTCTCAGTTTTTTTTAAATATGTTTACACATTATAAGCCTGTTCAGAACTGTGGTTGTTTTAAACATTCTACTTAAATAAACTTTGACTTGACATCACAATATGGACATTTTGCCACTTTTATTTGTGTAAGGAGTTATTTTGCATTTTATTAAAAAGTATTTCTTATCGCATGGCAGGTGTCTTCACCACCAGACCTGTTCTATTATAGGGGAAACCCTGATGAAACCTTAGTTGACTCATGTGAGTTAGCAGTGACAAGAACTCAGCTTGAGGAAAATTGTGTTCTGGATGAAAGAAAGTTGAGGGATCCATAAACGGATAAATCATTTTTGCGAGTAAATGAAAAATTACCGTGTTAACAAAAGTATTTCTTTATTTCTTTTTTCCCTCGTGTGTTTCCTTTTTCATATTCCTGTGGGTTATCAGATTTTTTGATTGAACACAGGAGAAAAGGACGGTTTGATAAACAAGCAAAGTGAAAACAATGCGAAGATGGAGCTAGACAGACGAAGGGCCTTTGGTGGTTGACACTCGCGTTTTGTTCACCGTAATATCATCTGAACTTGGCTTGTGTTGTTGCCTCCCGTCGGACTCGCCTCGTTCTGTTGACATTTTGCTGTTATTTGTACACTGCAAAGCGGTCCATTTTCCCCGAATCAAAAGTGCTTTTACGTGCGTGTGTCAGGATGTCTTTGGTGCTTACCTTCAGCTCCTGTCAGACAGCGAGAGCAGGGCCTGTGCTCAGGAGCAGGGGGGGCTGCTTTGTGCCCTGAGCGTTTTTAGTTAAGGCGAGAACTGGCTCAAAGGCTGTCAATGCACACACAAACACACATCAACACACACACACACACACAAACACACACACGCCAACAAGCAGTGTTTTCGCTCTCAGCTGCACTCCCAGTAAGAACCAAGTGTTTGAAATGAACTGGGATCCATAAAGCGCACATACACACGAGCGCGAACACTGTGCTCATTACACAGGTTTTCTAGCCCGTGTTTGTCTTTCTCAAAGGCTATAGAAACGTGAGGGTGGTGAACGCAGCCCTGATCAAAGACTGTGGAGTCAGGACTTAGGACCTGACAAAGGAAAACAACCCACTGTGTGAAACAATGTGCGTGCAGCGAGAGCAAAGAAACAAATGAAACCGCCGTTCTTTATGAAACCACAATTACGAAAAGATGTTCACACGTCTTCCTGTGTCACATGACCAATCCGCCAGATGGAAACTGCAATCTGGTGCGGAATGGTCTCTTAGTTTTAGCTTGTTACCGTGGAGAGGACAACAGGGTCAAACTGGCACTGTGATCTCTGCCGACGCAGGGAATTCATTTCATTAGTGGGCTGTTTGAACGATTGTACCTTCATGTCACGTAGTAATTATTTAATATGCAGCCCTGACGAGAGAAATTACGAATGCTACTCTTTTTTTTTAGCAGGAGATTTGTATTTAAATCTGAATTCAAGATGTGTGGATGGTGCTGTTTTTATTTTTCATATCTGTGGTTGTAAAAAATTCCTGCACTATCTACTTACTGAGAGAGGAAAGCTGAGGTCCTCAGACCTGCATCAGGTGAGGTCTATACACAAACTGTACCAGTACGATCATTTTAGTAAATAGAAAAAGAAACATTAACCATCAGAGGATACAAGTACGACAAGTTCTTTCACAGAGTATCTGATCTGGCGCTCCTTTCTTTCTTTCGCAGGTTAACAATGTAAAATGCATGTTATTGTTTACGTGTTCATTACCTCCGCCAAGGTGGTTTTTAGTTTTTTTGTGTGTTTGCAGGATTACGCAAAACTGCGAGACGGATTACCACAAAATTTGATGTAAGGATGCTGGTCACGGACGAACCCATTCGATTTTGGGGCCAATTCCAGGAATTTCCTTTCACTTTCCTCAGCATTGTTGGTAGTTTTTTCGGATATTTTACTGATTTCCCAGGGAATAATTCAGACATCTGATGAAAAAGTGTGTGGAATATGGTGCAGCTTGATTGAATTTACAGGGACCTTTGGGCTTTGTTGGAGGTATGCGCCTTACCGAGTGCCATTTTAGGTTTTATATTGTGTTTCCCAATTCGAACGAGTCCAGTAAGGAGACCTCATCTTTATGTCTTCATCAATTCATCACATACTGTGTCCTCCAAATTTGGTCAACACGTCCTCCTGCAGAAAGCAACAGTTCAGTAAAACATGTTGCTCTGGAATAAACAACCTGACATCAGGTGCTTAAAGGAGCAGGTGCAGTGCTTTTGAAACCTTTGAAGAACAATATTCAGATTTGCTCAAGAAAATAATTTCACATTCTCTCTGTTAGTCCAACCACTGAGCCCAGAGTGTATGAAGTGTATTTTTCCACTTCTTTTGTAGATTTCGGTCAGAAACAAGCACCTTCAGACTGTCATCATCTAAGCCCAACATTACATATGCAAACTGGGGGAATAATTTACCCTCTTCATTCCAAGTAACATGTGCCCTGTCAGTGAAATTTGGGTTCTCAAGCATTTCTTCCCAGCAAATGACAGCAGTGTACCCCTGGTGTGTTGAGGCTGCCAACCACTTAGCAGTCCTGGCATTCTGCAGACAGGCCAGACTTGTGGTTGTTGTTTTGCTCGCTCCTTCTCGGTCTTTGGCTGCAGGCTATATGCAGAACACAGACAGCTAGCCTGTTCCCACACCAGGACTCAGCGCTGGAGGTGCTCGACCCCATACTTCGCTCTGGGTACATTAGAAGGAAAGAGCGGATATGCAACGTGTGGAGGGGAGAAACAGAAAGAAAGACTTGAGGAAGAGGGAAGCAAATGAAATGAAAAAGTAAGACATCAAACGAAGACCCATGCGCTTATTTGAACTCGAGAGGAATCTGTATTTAAAGACTTAAGCTTTTTAACATAGCATCAGTCTCGTTCCTAAAGTTCACTTTCCCTCCCTCTGCATTTGTTTTTCTCTGCTTCATTCCATGCTTTGGTTCCTGCCATCATAGAAAATGGCTGACCACAACCTCACGTTGTCTCATGTCATTCTCCGCAAAAAAAACATTCTGGACTATGTTTGGGTTCTCTCGGTGAGCCAAGGGCAATTGTGACTTAGGCTAACCACCCCCCTGCCATACTCTTTCAATAAGGCGTGACACAGAAGCCAGGGTATTGTCTCAAATGAAGTATTGGTACTAGCGACCCACTGTTCCTGTGTCCAGCTGCTTGTACAGTCCTAAACCTGGGATTTAAGATGAACAGTGAAATATCAAACCTAGAATTTCAGGTTTGATATTTCAAGAGGAAGACATTATTTTTCTTCACATGGTGCAACCTTTAATCTCCCTCTAATATCTGGCAATTATTTATCAGGACTCCAGCTGGTATATTATGTCTCTTCATGTCACAAACACGAACACACTTCTGATTAGTTAGTGGGCCATAAGCTCATGTTCATCCTGATCAGTCAGTGTTTTCATGTCCCACTGTGGCCTCCCTCTCTCCCTCCTGGCACAACTGTTCGGTCACTAAGTTCAGACAGTCTGAGGCCTCTCCAGGCCAGGCCTGCTCATATATGCAGTTTTAATTGAGTGATAATGAAGAGAGCTCGTCTGAGATGAGGTTAAAAGGAGTGTATTAATTTGAATAGGGCCCTCTGGATTATCCCTGGCTCCCCAGCCTCTCCCAGCTCGGAAAACGGGCCACAGTGCTGTCCACACTGAGAAGCCAGAGCGGACTGCATTTCTTAATGGACCACAGGGCAACATAAGGGTCATTAGCATGAGATTCAGACCAAGTGTTTATGTGTGCATGTGTCATGGATCCTGCGTGACCCATGCACACGTCCACCTTGACACAAACTTTGACAGAAACGTGCAGGAGGTAATGTTTGAAGAGTAGAGCTAATAACCAGAGGGCAAAGATAAAAATCTATATCTCTCAATCACAATGTAGATTTCTATCTTTCTTCCTATTTCTCTCTCCGTCTGTCCCTCTCCCTTTCTCTCTCTATCCTCCACCATTGTTGTTATCAAATGATACAGTTGCTCAAGCGCAGCGTTTGAATCCTAAGGACCTCTGGGAGCGGATTTGTCTCCACCAAGCCCCTTCTAACGGGGATTAAGAGGATTAAAAACCATAAAATGACCCCAGCTCCAAGTCCCCAGAGCCCAGCCCAGCTTGCTTCAGCCAGGCCCAGCCAGGAACGGAGCACAGGCCGCAGGCCTTCTTTACCAACGGCTCCTTAAAGCTCCCCGTTAGCATGACAAAGGGGAGAGCAGTCCCCAGATCCGCCAAGGAGGCAGTACAATGGAGTGGCTGCTTTCTCCACTGCTCATTTTCATGGAGACAAACAGCATTACACTTGGCAGTGACATTGTTCTAAACTCCAACATGGAGCCCCTCTTTCTCTGCGGAGCTCAAGGTGTCATATTAATTATTTAAATCTGATGTGGATTTTCAGCGAGGGATCCCTCCAAGGCCTTACCCGCAGCCAGAAGGTCTGGGATCTGCATTCGTTTGGTTAATTAGACCTGAAACCAAGCTTTGATCTCGACCAAAATCGTAAAAAAGGGAAACTTCCAGAATGAATTATTTTAGCCTTAACCTATTTTTTTCATTATAGATCTTTCCTACTCGTTTTCACCCCTTTTGTAATGTGGAGAACACAAATGTGTGTTTGTTGCTCTGTATGTGTGTTGGACCGAATTAGAGCGCACAATGAAGGAGTTTAGGGTTAAGGATTTTGCAGTTAACCAGCTTCATGAGGTCAATGATGAAGGTAATTGAAGGCCACTTTAATCCACTCAGGAGGCCTGACAGAAGCATTTACACATGTCGTCTCACAGAGAAGGTACAGTTGGACTCAGATGAAAGGGAAAAAATAGACGGAAAGATAGAGAGAACAAGACAGCAGAGGCTGGGGTGGTCTCTCTCTCACCATCTCATTTAAACATGAAGCAAGAAGTGAAGACATAGAAAGAGAAAGATGCAAATCCAATAAAGCTCGGAGCAAAACATATTGATCCGAACAATTTGCGCCACAATAATAACATAAAAACAAAGCTTTGATGGCTGTTGAGTGTGGGGTTCACCGCACTGAAGACCCTTTAGATAATGTTGATTTCAACAGGCTGAAAGAAAATCTGAGGTCAAGAAAAGTCCCGCAGGCAGCTTCATTCAGGCTCGACTAATGATGGAGCCCAGCAGCAGCAGAGTTGGCAGATGTAAAATTATATCACGGGGGTGTATCGTGGCATTTCAGATGCTGGCTACACTTAAGTTCCAGCAAGTGTGTTTCATAGTATGATTGTGAGGATGGGTCACACAGGAGTGAGTGTGAGAGACACTCACCAAGACACGCATTAAAGTTCACAGAAAAATTTAAATTCACTCATTAGCCACTCACCACTATGCCGATGGAGGGGTGGGTGAAGTGTTTGAGTCCACAAAACGCTTTTGGAGTTTCAGGACGAAAAACATGGTGTAAATGTCATTTCTCTTTGAATGGCCAAAATTGAAAAATTCCTGCATAA
Source organism: Hippoglossus stenolepis (assembly GCF_022539355.2). Lineage (NCBI taxonomy): Eukaryota > Metazoa > Chordata > Actinopteri > Pleuronectiformes > Pleuronectidae > Hippoglossus > Hippoglossus stenolepis. The sequence goes on from NC_061495.1 coordinate 18,916,748, forward strand.
ACGAGGCTTGTTTTATGAAAAGCAGAATGATGGGAGCGTCTTGCTCCCGACTGTGAAAGGAGGTGAAGGAAGATGGAGGGAAAGGGGTAGGTAGCAGCTTCAGGTGGGTAGCAGAGACACCTGGATCTCCTCACCAAGCAGGTCTAAACCCCCTTCCCCTCACCTCCGAGGCCGAGCTGCAATGAGCTCTGGGTAGTGTAAGTGAATTAAGCCCTCTGGTCTACATGGTAAATGAATTTACTCTCTCAGTAGAGCTCACAGCTCAGAGAGACTCTCCACAGGATAATTCTGCGACGGATGAGAAAGAGGACGTAGTCGTCGGGGAAATGAACAGGTCTTTGACTCTGATGAGAGAAAACTGTGTCCTCTTTGTTTCAGGAGATCAGCAAATGCAGAATAATCAAGACTTAACTGACTGACATTTAATGTGACTCTGAATGGATGATGTGTTTGGGATCATCATCACTCACAGCACGGTCACTGAATCAGATCAGGGGATCATAGTGTCTTTAAGGGTCAGTTCACTGAAATAAAATCTTAGTACATGGATATAATTTTGTTTTTATTTGACCATGTTTTGAGATATATTTCCCTGAGCTTTCCAAGGCAACGGGAATAAATGGGATTTAATTTACAACCAGAACAGTACTCAGTTGACCCTTGACCCTTCAATTCTGCACCAAACTCGCCATGTTTGTTTGGACATAGTTCTAAAACTTTTGAAGATACATGCAAACAGTTGATTCCAGACTGAATCCACATAATCTCAGCTTCACATGGTGGCCGTTACAGGCTTGTAGTCATATTTGACTACAGCAATCCCCTCATGAAGCCACATTTAAATCTGCTAGATCCAAATTTTCATTTAATCTCAGAGCATCACAGTGCACATCCTAAATGATGCAAAAGAAGGCAAAGAAAATTCTCACATGGATGGATGAATGCAGCGAGTCCGACGGCGCAGCGGGAGAGTCGACACAGGGGGCTCCAGCAAAACATCATAGGGTCATCAGGCAAAGTGTTGTGTTAGTTAATCACATACATGCAAACCTCATTTCTGTTAGATTACTTTATAACGTGAACTGTTTACGTCAGATAAGCCTTAAATGCATGTGTTACTGTTGGGCTTCCCAGATCATATTTCATTGTTACACCGACACTTTAAACAACAACCACAACCTCCTGTTTCAACACAGGATTTTTTGTTTTTCAGTCGGAATCCCCACTTTGCTGCAGTAGTATTTGTCTTTAATTATCACAATCTAAAAGGGAAATAAATCACTTTCCTTCCTGAGAATATTCAGGATTGAAATAAATGTCCGTAGTCCGATGCCAATAAAAAATAATTATTTCTGAAAATGTCTGTGTTAAATACAATGACAGATGATACAGAGAGGTAACAAATCCTGAAATAACACCATAAAATTCAATTTGACAGGTCACCATGGGCCTCTTCTTGTCAGTTTTCTTGCCATCATTCAGTCCCCTCGTGTACGTGGCCAATTTGACTTCTCCTCTTTGCTCGGATTCTCAGATGTAGATCAAACTCGCACAACAAATGTGTCTCACTCTAATCTCCCATTTATTTACAAGGCATACCCCCTAACCCATGTGTGTACACACTCACACACACGTGCGTGTCCCCACACACAGCGTCACAAACGAAGACTTAATGACAGTGAGTGAAATAATCACCCGCCTCGCCTGTAGCACTGTGGGCTTGAAGTTGACCCCCTGCCCTCGAACGCACACACCCATACACATACACACAAGCAGCGGGGCCCTCTCCTCAGGCCCATACTACCAGCCCTCAATGAATACAAAGGATTGTGAGGATTAGCCAGACATTTGGTCGGGCATTGTTCTGGCCTACTAAATGAGGTTTGGCCGGTGGCAGCCGGCACGGGGGCCAGGTCCTCCGTGAAGCTGAGGCGGAGGCAGCGGCCGCCCCTCGGAGGAAGAGTGATAATTACCTCTTCCTGAGAGAGATGACAGCTTTGGCCTCTGCGTCCCTGAATCTTGGACATTAGCAACTGAATAGAGAGCTTTCATACTGTATATCATTTTAATCTTTCATGTTCAGATCCAGCAGATGGCTTATTACTGGCCTGGGTGAGGAGGCAGCTAGGGAGACAAATGGCCCGTGTCTCTTTTAAGGAGGGATGCAGGGGAAATGGCATTCATATAGGGCAGGAGCAGCGGATAATTGTATATCTGGCTGTTTGGAGGTGCGGTGCTGCTCACACACTGCCAGCCTATAAATCATAAAACTATTAATCTTAGACAAATCCCACTCGGAAGGCTTGACGGAGGGCAGTGAGTTTGGAGAAATGAGATCCGTCCAAAATATGAAGGATTCTTATATGACATGCATGTTAAGTCGGCTGCCATACTCATGCAGCCACATACACTGAATTTGTTTACATTTGCATTTAACCTTCGTCCGTATTAAAAAGCAAATCTGATGAAGGAGATATCCCACAATGCATCGATTATAGGCTCATCTTATTAGTCACCTCAAATATAAATGATCCACTTTTTTTGAATCCCCTTCTGTTTGGTTTTTCATGAATTCAGATGTGATGTTTGACTTATTCATGTTTCTTGAGTTATTCATTATTTGATAATACATTTTAACTGTGCAGATTTCTGTGTGCGACCGCACTGCAGGACACAACTTTTGATATGATCATCAGAGAAAGTCAGAGGTTTAAATCATCAGATACTGGCCAGAGAAAATTCACATCTCCCCCCCAAAAAAAGTAACAAAAGTTCCAAACTGCCGGATTTTCTATTATTTAGGAAGGTGTTTGTGAGAAGATGCTGAACATCAGATTTTTATTACATTTCAATGTAGTTTGCATTTAGAGAACATACTACATCTACCTTCCTTTCCCTCTCTCTCTCTCTCTCTCCATCCCTCCCTCTCTCTCTCTCTCTCTCTCTCTCTCTCTCTCTCTCCATCCCTCTCTCCATCCCTCTCTCTCTCTCTCTCTCTCTCTCTCTCTCTCTCTCTCTCTGCAGCCGGCTGTCTCTCCACTGACATTGCCCATCCAAAGAGAAACAATGCAGTTTCATCTCCTGCGCTGACAATGATGCATGAGCCTGATGGAAAACACTTTTCAGGTGTTGTCATTATAAAGCCATTTTTCCCCATAGGCCCCCTGTGAAAGAAATACAAAGACAGGGCCCAAAGTGTAATACTCTAATATCTCTGAAGCTTTTCATTGGCATCTGTGGAGGCCTGGCTGCTGGATTGTCTCCTTTTCAATTACCTGATCTTTTCAACTCGGCGGGAAATGAAAAATGTGCAGCGCAGTTGGAGCTCTGGAGCAAAAAAAAAAAAAAGCCTCTCTCTTTCTTTCTTCCTCTCTTTCATTCTCTCTCTCCGCACTGTTAGTGTGCTATGTGTTTGCTAGAGAGTAGATACAGTATGCGCTCACAATTATCCCCAACTTTTAACTCTTTAAACAGTTAAAAAAAAACAGCCCAGTGTCACATTAATTTACAGCTGATACTAACCACAGGTCACAGTTTCCGTTAATATACGAGCATCCAAACATTTTGATGGATGATTTCATTCATTCGCTGTGACTTCTTCTGGTTTCAACATGGACTGGGACACCTCCAATTTCTGACTTCACTCCTCTGTCCTGCTGCGTTGCTAAAGACATTGTGCAGTTCTATATTTATCAGCACAAGATGTTCAAAAAGTTCTTCAGCGGCGGAGGAGGGGAAGCTGGTTGCTAGTAAAACTATTTGTCAAATGAGTCACATTAGAGAGACGACTTGACGGAAGCCAAAACGACATCGGATTTCCGCTCATCCTAACATCCTGATTGCAGCAGTTACATCATGTGAAGTCATGCTCAACACTGTGATAAAAAAATCCCGGCTCCTGGTGCCTTCACTTTATCAAAATGACTGGGAGATATAATAATATACAGTTGACTCAGTAAGTCTTAATTTACCATATTTACAAATCATTCTCCACCCACAGCCACAGTTTCTGCTTTAACACTCCATAGTGGCACAGGAGGTAAGGGATCCATTCATACGGCCTCATATAAAAAGGCACATTATGTGGGCATATCAAGCATACAGTGGTTTACCGATTTCAAAGCACAGCAAATGCTTAACAAATATTTGGCATCAGATCAAAATGAAACATATAGGTTTGTGAAAATAAACTGTGGTCGTTTTCTAATACTTGCTGTCGCTTTTTTCTCTTTTATTTTTGAAAGCTGCAAAGTACAAAAATCGTAGCCCTTTTTGAAAGATACGCAACAACGTACAGGGAGAGAGCACGGTTTACACCTCTGCAAGCCACCACCAAAGCAGCTGCATGCTGATTAGGGGCAAATAAAGAGAGCGGCGCCTTTTGATTTTTTAACGGAAAAACAAAACTGCAAGAAAGAGAGCCTCGCTCTCTGTCTTGTCAGTGCTCCCTTCAGAAACAGAGAAAGATTTGAGTTTTCAAAGTCACATGCAATCGCGACTGCATTGCCTTTCAACTGCGGTTGGAGTTCAAAACCTTGCAGCGCCTGCGATCGCGACAAAGTGAATTCGCTACACAGGGCGAACACAGGCAGATGTGAGGAAAGAGCAGCTTGGCCTACTCTCCGTGGAACTGCCAGAGTGGGATGAAAAAAAAAATACAGCTTGCTCGCAATAAATAGCAACATCTGATAAATATGGTACAATCATTATTTTGTTTGTGAATTTCTAATGATCCCAATAGCCTTGTTGTATCTAACCAGGAAAAGATGAGATCTGCTTTTAACAAAACAAAACAGGCCTGGAATAAACACATCAGTCATTTTTTCATATCGATAACATTCTTTTGCTTTTGTTCTTTGCCTGCTGATGCTCCTGCCATTGTTCATGTTAATTCAACAACAAAGAAGTCGTTTTATTTTTACTATGGACTGTCCCTTGTGACTAATTACTACTGAACTCTAGCACTAAGTGATGTTTCACCCTAGACATAAAGAGGGACGTGCTGCTTTCACACAATAAGCCACTGGATCTAGCCAGTATCAAAAAAGAAAAATCCTGTTGCAGTGATCTGGCCGACAAATCAGTGAGCACGTGAGTCAGTTATTCAGATCACAGTGTGCGAAGGTTACCTCCTACTGCGCAGCTTTAAGGAGATCTGAGGGACGAGAGAGCATGAAGCCGGCTGGTGGTCGGCGCGCTCGCCGGCCGGGGCTGCAGGCTGAGTTTTCAGTTCCCTGTGTGGCGAGTCATTAGAGAGTTGCAGCAGTGCGAGTTGTAGGGTGACTCGGGTCTAGGGGGTGATCCGGCAACGACTCTGAAACAGAGCAGGACCATGAGAATACAACAGATGGAAAAAGACAGAGAGGAATACAGGAAGAGGGAGAGTGCAAGGCGAGGCACACCTCATTAGCACTATCCCAGAGGTGAGGGGAAAGGGGCAGTGCGGCCTTCCCACTGGCCTCTCCGTGACTGGTGATGTCATCAAACTGTTCCCATTTGTGACGGGGACTGTGCGCGGATTGAAGGGGAACAGCTGGAGCGGGGTTTGAGCCAGTGACCCTCTAATCATGAAGCTGCAGGCCCACCACCTAAAGGTCACAGCGAACTGCTCGATCACACTCACACAGGAAGAACACCGCATGGCTAGCGTGCTACAGTGAGGCACGTGTGCAGCCTCAATCATACCTTTAAAGTATCGTGTGCTCTGCAACACAGCGCCTCAAACAAACCAACACACACACACACGCAGGCACACACCCCTTTCGCTTATCAACCATCACACATCCAACAGATCAGAACCAGTCGAGCTACGAGAACAATATCAAAGCAAGGATTGGAATATGACACTCCGTCACTGTGGAAACTGTGTCAGGAATATCCTTAATTGAGCCACGGTCCAAAAAAGCTGCACAAAAGGACAATAGCTGAAAGATGAAACACAAACATTCACATATGTATGTATATATACGTGTGTGTGTGTGTGTGTGTGTGTGTGTGTGTGTGTGTGTGTGTGTGTGTGTGTGTGTGTGTGGTCCAGGTATAACTCGTGTTGTGGGGACCTACACACAGAAACAGTTTACACAGTCACATTATGGCGCTTGTCTTCTTTATGGGGACAAAAACATCACAAAAACATGACATAAATCCTTAAATATAAAGGTGAAGACATGTTATGTTATGGTTAAGGTAAGGGTAAGGTAAGGGTTAGGCAAGTAGTAATGGTTAAGGTTATTGTGTGTGTGTGAATATATATGTCTCATACCAGTCCATACAGGCTTTTCGAGAGGGATCATGAGACAGACAGGGGGCCACATGTTACCATAAGAATTGAACAGGTGTTCTAATAATTGTCCTCAGATCAGCTGACAACTGTTGCTCTCAAAGCACCACAGCTTGTGAAACGAACGCGGCGTGTCCTTTTAAGTATTTCAGCCGTCACGCTCGCCTCCGTCTCGCAGCATCTGCAGCTGACAGTTGCCAGTGATAGAAGACTGTGAGTAACATTTTAAGAGCCTGCTAAAAAGCAAACACACACACACACAACGCCCCGATGAACCCCTTCCCACAGGTGAAGCGCGATCAGGGTCAGAGTGCTGGAGCGGCCACACGTTTGAAGGCTGCGGCTCTCTGGTGAGCGTCAACTCCTCCATTATTCACAGTGCTCACCTCTACCCGTGGCCCCGCTTCACGCACTGACAGCGCTAAACGCAGCTGCCGTAATTGCATTTGATTGAGCCGTGCCAACTGTCCCGTTTGATACAGGCCCAGACTGAGACCTCTCACTCAGCTCCCCGGGGGTCACGAGGTCGACTGACGCAGACAGACACGCTACAAACTGTCCCCAGAGCGCGGCCAGGTGACGGAGAGATGATGCCAGATGAGGAAATGGACGCAATGAGTCGGACGGAGGGGAGAGGAGGAGAGCTGCAGAGAGGGAAGGAGAGAGGACAGGTCACAAGGTCGTAGAGGTGATAGTGATTGATTGGATACATCACGAGGTAGCTATTTTAGGTTTTAATCAACACCCCCCCCACACACACACACACACACAAGCAACCAGATATATGCACAGTAAGGCATGAATGGCACAGCAGAGGACGAAGAATTACTTTCAGCTATATTTGGATCAGAGCAGGGGCGTGTTTTTCAGTCATTAATCAATCCAGCTGTCTACATACGCTGCGTAACAGCTCGAGCTTTACTAATCCTGTAAATGTGACCTGAAGCATATTTTTACACATCAAGTTCACTTTCTTTCTTTCCGTGTGTGAAACCACGGATGGCGAGCATCGGGCTTTGAACACCTCTCAAATGTAGGTGACCTACGACTCAATGCTGTGCCGGACGTCATACACTGCACACAAGGCACTGAAACTACTGTTGCTCTACTAATGTTCCGCTCGTATGGTCAGTGTCAGGCCACTATGGACATCTCTCTGACTACATTTACACTTGGCATTAAAATTGGTCTCATATCCGGATTTTAGTTAGATTAGGTTTTAATATGATTACTATGTGTCTTCAGTGTCCAGTGTGAAAACTGCTTATAGTGATCCTGTTTGTCCTGAGCCAAATTAATCAGTGTAAGCGGTTGATTACTATAAAAGAATTGCATAGCTTCTGTATGATAGTCCCAGAACTTGAGGGAAAGGTAACGGCGCCAGACACACACAAACAGTGTCATTGGACACATGTGTTAAGTCAGACTGGGTAAGAATTTGTAATCTTAGACAAAGTATGGAGAGCCGGAGGAGATGGCGGGGGTTGGCGGTTAGTACGAATGATAGAGACACAAAGAGGAGCAGTAAATTAATGAAGGAAAGAGAAGCCGAATCATCTCCATCACCCTTTGGTGGCTGGCTCATAAACCCCACCTCCTCCAGAGTCCTATTCTGTCATTTTAAGGGTAGTTCTTGTCACACTGATGTATGTCTAAGTGTTTATTTTTGCAGTAAGTTTGGTTTAAATTTTTGATTTTATTAAATTAATTGGTCAAGCATTACTTAAAAGTATATTTGCAGTTTTTGGTTAATCTCTCCTAGTTTTAGAATTGGATTGTACAATTTAGCCGTCTTTTCAGATTCGTTTTTTGTCAACTGTATCTGGAAAAAGGGTCAAATATCTTACAAGGCGTTTATTATATTAAATTATATTATAACATTAATCATTATTATGATCATAAATAAGAGAAAATAACATTTGATAAGCTTAATAACTTTGAACCACCCATTCTACAGTGGATCAGATAATATAACTAATACCAATAGCTACAAGATAATAAAAAAAGCACATTGAGACACAAGAGGTCCTTGTGTTAGCCTCTAGTCAAATGCCTCTCTGTTGCACTGATGGGGTCAAGTGTCCTGTTTGATAAATTAATTTCAGCTTTAAAGCTCCGACTGTCATCCAATTAAGTTTCGGATAATGTGTTTGTTTTATGTTTATGAGATGTAAATATAATCAGGAGCATATGTGTTGTTTATAAATCAATGCAGTGTAGAAAGCAGGCTTTTGTTGTAGCTCTTTGACACACAAACAAGCACTCACACACACACACACACACACACACACACACACACACACTTCAGCCAGTATTGCATTGCTTCAGGAGGCAGGTTGGACACATCTTACTGTGCATCTTTATCAAAACAGAGGGGCATTAACATAATTGTCAGCTTTTGCTGTATCTTGTCTCTTTAACATCATTTTGGTTGTATTTTTAGATCTGCAGCCTGCTTGAGATTCAACGCCGCTAATTAAATAGACAGAGGCGCTCACCATGCCAAATAAACTGATGCATTTTCCTGGTTCAGACTGTCGGAGGAAGCTGAACACACACGCTCGCACACAAACGATCCTGCCATGGAAGCGACGCAGGATCCGTCCTGATTGTCATGAGCTGACCAGCAAAGTTGTGAGGAGGCTTAAAGGGATGACTACTGAAACGATAAGAATTTACCTGTCGGATAAATAAAGACAGAGGCAGAAAGTGAGAGGAATGTTAAGTGTTTGTAATTGAGTGTGTTTCAATGTGTGCATAGATGTGTGTGTGTGAGAGAGAAAGTAAGAGAGATAATGACCTACATGATTGATAATCAATGGCCTCCCTCTCCTCTTGTCTCCTGTTTCTGTTCTTGGGTTGTGTTTTAATGTCGCTGTGCTGCTCGCTGACCTCATTAAAGGATCTGGTTACCCTCAAACAGCTTTTTAATTTAGCCTAATGATTTTTTGCATAATAGATCAGATACTTGGTAAGCCCCAGGGACCAGCCCTCTTCTTCAAGGTGCCTTTATAGTGAGAGGAGCTGAGGTTTGGGAGGGTGTTATTGTGCTATACGTGTTTTTGTTGAATTCTGGGAATTCTTTTTCTTTAGCTGGTTATCTTCTTATGTATATGTCTTTGTTGGTAATTGATTGCGTCTATGAATTGTTGAAGCTGATGGGGAAAAAAGGCAGAAAAATCAGACAGCATTTTTTTCAAGATGCCTGGTGACATTCTTTATGTTATGTGCTGAGAAAACTAAAATAAACAATTAAATTATCCTCATTAAAATTGATGCCTGCAGCTCATTCTTCTGCACCAGTCCAAAACGACCAAAAACACATCAGTGGGGTGAATGGCTGCATTATAGGTGTTTATCCCTTAGCCAGCCTTTCGGTGCTTTAAATATTCACTAGTGTGATCCTCTGAAAAGAGTCCCCAGTAAATGTATGTAGTTAGTAATCCAGCATTGTTTTAAAGAATGAATGTAAAGTACTTTTATTTTATGTCTTCATTGAAAACACTAGAATGGCACACTGAAGACCTCCGCCAAGGCTAAACAGTCCCCTTAAATTCAAGTTCCACAGTTCCGTAAATGTGCCTGATGTTTTTTCATCAAGATCCATGAATTATTCCCATGAGAAAATGTCATAAAAAGCCAAATCACCTTAATATGCACATATTGCAATGCTTCCTGTGGTGCTGTAAACTGACCTGCTGCAACTGATACTGTTGCAAATCTGTGATCACCTCTGGAGACACATGGAAACAAATAAAATCTAAAGGCTGATGATTATCTGCATGGTTTATTCTCAACAGAACAGGGGATCACGACCCCTCGTTTGGGAACCACCACAGTAAAAGACCCGCTCTACTGAACCAAACATAGTAATATAAAAACAAAGATACAAAATACTACCCATTAAATCGGATTTCACTAGGATTGTGTTATTGTTTTTTGTGTCTGATTTTCATTTGTTACTTTAAAGTGAAAACAAATAGTAAAAAACTGAATAATTAGCCCTATTAGCTGCAGTCCTAAGCATTCTCTATTTGGTGATGTAGCACAGAAGCACAAAGCCGTCATGAACGACTATATCATCAGTGACAAAAATTATGCGCAGCACTTAATCTCAAGTTCATATGCATTTCTCAGTGAAATGTCTTGGGAACTTAGAGTATGCAGAGCTCATAGTTCCCTTGTATACGCAGTGAATGAACTGTCACACACTAAACCCAAGTGATGAATGGAACTCAAAATCAATTTTCGACAAATGTCTTGGGAGGGATCCATCCACTCCGCGTACAGCAGAGTGAACTGTAATCTGTGTTGCTGCCTGCACACACCAACACAAACATATTCCCTTCCCACACCCACAACATAGCCAAGCCCACAGCTACACACAAACACACACACACACACACAGTAGCAGTGAGCGTGAGCAGAAGAGACAGGCACTGTCCCTGATCAGCAGTCACCCAGGCCTCTTCGTCTCGACATGATCACTGCCTGTCATTAGTCAGTTACGCTGTAAATTATTTAACCATGCACATGTTTGGAACTGTCTAAACACACCAGACACAACGCCACGCAAAGTGCTTTCATGCGCCGAGCGACGCGCTGACACACTCTCAGAAAATCGGACTCTTGGAATGAATGAATAAGTAAGGCGGTAAATAAATAAATAAGCGAAACAAACAAAAAACAAGCTCGGGTTGGGCCGGGGAGGGGGAGCCTGTGTAGGGGGATGACGGCGTAATTTAGCGCTCGACTTCAATCCCAGTCAAATTAAAAGGGAATCTTAATGCATGTGTCTCTCCCAGCACTGGTGTGTTCTCGCTCTGTGATATGGTGCTGTGAGATGGTAGACGCAATATGCCTGACAATCTATTCCCAGACTGGCCCTCGCTGCCACTCAAACTAAGCAGAGCGCTACTGTAGCTATTAGACGGGTCCTTTTGGGGAACTGATGGATTTTCAGTGGAAAGAAAACCATCAGGGTTGTTTTGTGTGTGTTTTTTTGTAAATGTGTGCCTGCCCTGCGAGTGCACGAACACGGCCATTTATTGTTCACACATGTCGGGGGCCTCGATTTCTCTGTGTGCGTGCATCTGTGCATGTGTCTATGCACCGATGTATATACGCGCTTTCAGTGCTAACTCCGGGGCCTTATAATCAGCACTGAGCGAGCGCTTGACAAGGCTGTTCCCCACCGCTGAGCATTGTGAGGCCTCAGCAGCCAGAACTTAAGACAACATTGCGCACAAAGTGGGTAAACAGTGTTTGACATGTTTTCAATATGGTTACATTAGAACAAGCTGCGTTTGATTGAAAAGCTAATATTCAAGCGATGCAAATCATCAATCATGGGAAAAGGCCTATTAATTATTCAATAAAACAGTCTAATTCAAGAATCAATGTAGGGAAGCGGAGAGGGGGATGAGGGGGCTCCCAGCAGAGAGGGAGAAGGAGAGAGAGAGCGGGTAATATAAAGGAATAGGGAATTACCCCTCTCTCTCTGAGCTGTGGCCCATCTCGTCCCGAGCTGTCAAAAACAACTGCCGCTTCCGCGTTTCATCTCGCCAAGTTTAAAGACGACTTTGGAAACACTTCATTTTCCTCGCGAAACTCGTTAGGTCTTTGTTCCTCATTAGTTCATCTTCTTTTCCCTGTCTCTGTCTCCGTTACTCTTCCTCTGTTACCCCCCAACACCCCCTCTGATATCACTTTCTTCATTTTTTCTTCGAAGTCATCGTTACGGCTTTTACGACCGCCTGGGTCAGGCGTTTTGAAGTTTGGTATTGTGCCCTCTGATCTCCAGCAATTACAACTGGGCCAAATCTCTTCCTTGGGAATTCATTATTTACGTTCAATTAAACAAATTCATCAGCAGTCTCCTCAGTAGAATTCGGGGCGTGTAAGTGGTTGGCTGTAACGAAGCTGGGGCCCAGACCGGCTCAATCAGCTCTAATACAAAGACTTGTACTGTTTCCTCCAGTCAGGCCTCCCGGCCCCCAGCGCCTCAAAGGTGTTTCCACAGGCTTCATTACTCACTGGGGACTTTTAAAGTCCAACACTACACCCACTTCAAAGCTCATTAGTATCTATTATTAATGAATTAATATCCAATATCTTTGATAGACCTAGGCTATCGTTAAAAGTTCTGGGCCGAGAGTTAAATTCATTCATACCTCATTTGGGTGCAAGCATCTGAACTTCCACTCTACTGACTTTCTGCAGATAATTTGGGCTACGCAGGTTCTAAGCAGCGCTCTCAGTTGCAGCGCTGTGAACTCTTTATCCTCTCACACTCATGAAGATCATGGGGTGTCTATGAGGCGTTTAAAGCCCCTCAACCACATACCCACAGCTGGCCTATCTGATTAACAAGTGTGTGGTTCGAGAACAGAGGAAAAGTCAATAGAAAGTGGTTGTGGGGGATTCTGGGAAATGCTGGGTGGAACAATGAGTTGAAGAAGAGGATTTCTGTATAACCACAGCCACACAAGATGTAAAAAGACTTACATGCAAGATGTGGAAACCACAACTCAGAAAGCTGGAAAACTTTCCATCAAAATATTTGAATGTTCATAATAACTGTCAATTCTAAACACTAAATTTACTTACTATGAATGAACTACATTTTTTTTTGCATTTTGCTGTTTTTATTGATAGGACAGAGTTTAAGTAGAAGCAGCAAATACAAGACTGAACCTGTGGCCACTGCAGAAGGACTCAAGCCTTTATATGTTGGTAACCCACTCAACCAAGTAAGCTGGTGGGCACCTGATTAAAAACGTTATTAATGGGTAAAAAAAACTCTGTGGCAGTGGCTGAAGGTATTCTATATTTGTGTTATTGTCAACAAATTAAATAAGCCTCAGTGTTGCATTGAGTGACATGTTCCTTGCCGCCGTAGTCTATTTTAAGCAAATCAAACATTCGCCATCCTGTTGCCACAAATACTCTATATGGAGGCAAACACACATTAAACCATGGCTGAAATTACTCCAAATGAACTGCACTATTTACAAATGAGTGGGTAAGGAAGATGGGAAATCTTAAGAGACAAACTAATACATCAGTGGATACTTCAGGTACCAGTGAGACAACACAACATGATCCCGGTAATCGATCTGTCTGATCAGATGCCAGAACACTGCACGATGAGAAAGGAATGTCTGAATGTTTGGAAAATCTGAAAAAAGCATTTCCCCTTTTCCATCAGAGCCTCAACTAAGTGGCTGCATAATAGATAGCTTGAGATAAATAAGGACTTTTTAAATATGTGAATCATGCAAACCAGAAAGACAATATAGAGCAGGAGACAAATTAAAGAATGATTCCCCTTTTAAATTGGTGTTAGCCCAAAGTGTTGTCAATAAGAAAAGACATACAGGTCAGACACACACAGATTAGACAGAATTTGTTTACTGAAACTTTTAACCAGCAGGGTCACACACAGAGAGGATAATCACAGAAAACAAGGATGCACTGAGCAACCCCCCCGCCCCTCTCTCTATCTCTCACACACACACACACACACACACACACACACACACGTACAAGGAGGATCATGAAACACAACACCAAGGGCCCTCTCTGTGCATGTTAAACAATACTCTGACTGTCAACAATCAGGCATAAATTAGCAGCCATGGCCTCTACTGTATTTATTCTGGTAATTACCTCCCAAGAGGGCGCGCGTGCACACACACACACACACAAACTTGCAGACACCACAGCATGGCACGACACACAGTGCACCAGCCCGTCGCCTCAGAGTGTGTGAGGGAGGGGTGTGTAGACATCTCATCAACACCAAGTGCAATTGTGTGTATGTGCGTGTGTGTGTGTGTGTGTGTGTGTGTGTGTGTGTGTGTGTGTGTGTGAGGGAGAGAGTGCACAGAAACATATGCAAGAAGATTACTTATTTGTCCCTTTGATTGTGAAGAGCTTTAAACCTTATAAATGAGAGAGCGGATAAAAGCTAATGATTCTCTTCCATTAGGGGGCAGCAACCTCAGACAGATAGTGAGTGACTGATTGACAGTTCTGAAAACATGACAGATTTGGATATCAGAGTTCAATAAAAAACTGACAAAGAAGAGTGAAGCAGGGAGACAGACGGAGCGAGACAGGAAAGAGGAGGGAAAGAGACACGAGAGCTGGAGAGAAAGAGAGAGAGAGAGAGAGAGACGGAGAGAGACAGGGACACAGGCAATGACAGCCACATGAAATCTCATCTCCATTTTTGACAATGGGGGGAACCATCTGAAGAGCAGAGAACAGAGGGAGGAATTTAACTGCTTTCATCTTGTCATAATTATCTCCAAGAAGCCACATGAAAGAGAAAATCTGTGTTTTTTGTTTATAAATTAGAGAACAAGGACATTTTGTGTGACAACTTTGATGGCGTTTTCCCTCTGTGCATGGTTGAACAGTCCTGGGCTAATGATCCCTTCTCGTCTTAAAGCGGAGGGAAAAAAGCACTGATGAAAATTGCAATAAAAAACGACACCAAACACAATTTGGGAAATGAGCGGAGAGCCACCGTGTCATAATTCCAGAGAGCTTCATTATCAAAATTGCTACAGTTGTTGTGCGATCATTCATGTGTCTGTGAATGTGCGAGCGATTTCCCAATTTCCCAGCGTCACCGTTCAGCGGAACTCACAGAAAAACAAACAGGAACGTGTCCATGTGGGTAGAGAATGCAGCGTGGCATGCAGCCTGACTGTTAGTGGGAGCAGCAGGTTTTTTCTCAGAGGCTCAAACATCATTAAAAAGAGCTGGGGTCATTTCTACAGTATGATCCATGTAGTTGGGCTTTCATGGGCAGATCAACAAATGGAGGCTGAAACCAATGGCAGCAGCGATCAATAGTTCCCTTCAAGACACACAGGAGCACTCGGAGTATCCATCAATCTCCACAGGAAGTTAACCACAAACTGGAAATAATAACTGCGTGTGTTCGTTGGCGCCTTGTTGCCACAACAACTCTTCCCAGCGATAATTTACATGTTATACCGCCCCCCTTATTTATTCTACTGAAAAGAGGCATTGATTACACTTACACATCTAATAAACGGCCATTATAGGTGGGGGTTTGGGTGGATGAGATGACCCATTAAAGACATGCATATTCATTAACACACACCACACGGTCGTCAGCGTAAAACAGAATAATGGAGATCCCTGCACAGTTTTTCTTTTTTTTTTTACCATGAATGTTTGTATCAAGCTTTAAAGTAATTTAAATGGGCCGAAATGATGAAGCTTGAGTTGTTTAAATTGTGAAGAAGCATCTTTTTGGCTTGGGCGTAAAGAGTGGGTTAAATGTTGACAAGTGTGTTTGGCATAAAGCTTCATATCACAGGTTTTTTTGCACATGGGTTATGGGAAAGCTTAAAATAGCTTGGCAGCGGCAGACATGGAATGAGCCTTAGTTACATGTGGCTTTTTTTCAGGGTTTAAAAATCAAACTGTATAACTGTAAGTAAAGATTGTAAGAAGCACCAATATTCAGTTCTTCATTTAATCTTATTGAATTATTTCCTTATTTAATAAATTGGAGGCACAGTAGTAGTTGGTCCAAAGAGAATATGGCACCAGAAAGTGTAAGTTTTAATCGAACAATAAAGAAATGTACGTATTAGTCCCCCTTTTAAAACACCTTTGTAACACTGATCTACTGTTTCCACTATATATTCAGGTTCCACTAT
The DNA here is from genome assembly GCF_022539355.2 of Hippoglossus stenolepis. Lineage (NCBI taxonomy): Eukaryota > Metazoa > Chordata > Actinopteri > Pleuronectiformes > Pleuronectidae > Hippoglossus > Hippoglossus stenolepis. The sequence continues at coordinate 18,932,735 of NC_061495.1, forward strand.
TTAATATTTACCTTCCTCAGAACAAACAGTGAGTAATTTATTTATTTGTAGTTATCAAATTATTCATTATTTTATGGACCTCTTTTTGGCCATTTTTGTGAATGTGAGCTGACAGGCGTGCAGGGTTAGACCTGATACTTACCAAGCAGAGCCAATGCTAACTGGCCGGAGCCCCTTCAGCCTGCCAACTGCTGCACCATGGCTAAAGAAGATATCAAAGGAACGCTTCATAAAAACGTCTATCATCTATCACCTAAATAGCACACAAACATTTCCTGTTTTTTGACTGGTTTCCAGTGCTAATGCTGTGAACTGAGACCGTTTTTTCTCGTACAGCTGAGGCGTTGTGAGTAGCGCAATCAGTGGCTGCAAGAACGGCCTAATGTGGCCAAAGAGGATGTGAAACTGAGCCAAAACATGCAGAAGGTAGACCGAATCTAATTAATGTTCATTAAAAGTTAAAGCCAGGGGAAAACGACCGGGTCAGTTTTTTGCGTCTGTGATCGTACGGCCAGACGACTCACACACAACCATGCTCGCCTCTGTTTTGAGGCGGTTGTGGTGATGCTCTTACGTTAAAAGAGACGACAAACCAAACTGAGCCATACACATTGGGCAGCAAAATCTCTGGTCATTTATCACTGCTTTGTTAGAGAGGAGGGAAACAGGGGAGTGGGCAACATATTGCAGCAACATATTGTAGGAATACCATCACACAGACAGATAGGCCAAACTTATATTTTTGTATGTCAGACTCAAATAACATTTAGTCGCTCCTTTTGTGGTATTGTGAAATGTCTGCACCCTGTCCCTCTGTCCTCCCTGACCCGGCTGGCCATCTCCAACCATCTGTGGCCCCTCTCACCTCTGACCTTTGGCAGGGGGTCAGCACAGGTCAGGCGTCTCACGTTTGGCAATTGTTTCAGATAACAGACAGCGGCTGTCTCATTCTCAGAAACACATGCAAAAATATGCACGGCTTTATCCCCACGTCCACAACACATTCTGCAGAATAAACTTTTACTGGATGGTTTGATCTGCACTCCACAAAAAGTCGGTTCCGTCCTGACCAAAGTAAACACACACAGAGAGAGCAAGAAAGGATTTCACAGTGCAAGTGGAACTATCAGGAGACATCATGCAATATGTTAATCACTCTACAAGAGGGGGGGCGAGGGGCCAAGAAATCTGTGGTGTTATACAACCAAACAGAAGCCAAAACAACTCAGCAAAATACCACGGGAAAGTTGTCTCTGAAAATTAGACAAACAAGAAGCCATAAACCAGCGAGGGGAAATGCTCAAGGTTTTCCTCTGCACTTGGCGGTCACACACATTTCGTTTCTCCATCACCTCTCTGCCGCCTTTCCTTTTTAGCCTTAATTTAAGGTTTACAAGGAAAGGCTAATCACTTGTGAAACAGGGCGTGTTATTTTCTTGCCCAGAGTGTGAATCCTAAGCAGGCCAATCGCCCGCTCTATCGCTCCATCTCTCCGCTGGCTGAATCCTAATGGCTGGATGGAGAGAAGGAGCGCAGGGAGCGGGGAGAGAGAGAAAGGCTGACAGCGGGGCTTGACATGGGCATTAAATCATGCCCCGAGGAATCCTCCATCCACAGGCTCCTGACAGCCGCGCTGTCATCACGACCAGGCCACTTCCTATGCCTCTTGACAACACTGGAGCAGAATTAGTCAGAGCATCAGATGTAAATTGGCGCTGTTCAAGGATGATAATGAGCACCAAGATACATGTCGGTGTCACTGACGGGACGCCATCATGATTGGCTGTCCCTCACACCGCGCTCCATTAGGCCTAATGGTATTCAGGCCAGGTATGGGCGGAAAGGCGCGAGCAGAGGGGAGCGAGGATGGACAGGGAGAAAAGTTTTGTGTCGTGATCAGTTTGTTGCATGTGTGCGTTGGGTGCTATAGGACCCTGTGGCCAGAGAGGGGGACATTTGCACTGGTTAACTTTTTCCACACACTCAACTATCATGCACCTCTTACAGAGTGTGAATATACAAAACTAATGTGTCAGATACTGTGTTCTTTCTCATCATATGCTATATTTTTTTGTATAATGCTGCCACATCCTACAAACCGCCTGTCCAAGAGTGGCACGAGTCTCATCCCAGTCAGAACTTGTGTCAGAAATCCACACGTACACCAGAGTAACACGTTCTTTTTCCCCCAGCCCATTCAGTAAAACTCTTGGCTCGCTAGTTTCCTGTCTCTCAGTGCAGTGTGTGTGCATGCGGTGTGTACAGCTTGCTAACATAATGCAGTAATAGTTGCCAGTGTGCCATTTTCCCTGCCCATGCAGAGGATGAGCCAGAGCCTGCCCTAGATGCATACATTTCCCATAATGAGGCAGGTGGCCTCGACAGACGGCTCGGTCGTGTGGGTGACACCATGTACACCGCAGCTCTGGGCATCTGACTGACAGACAGTGCCAGTCCCCTTCTTTCCTCTCCCTCTTTCTCACTACATCTCTCTCCTGCTTTCCTTTCCCTCTCTCTCTCTTTCTCTCTCTCTCTCCCCCCCTTGTTCAGTTTCTTTTCCTGAGTTTGTGGAAGTCTGTGTGTGTGTGTGTGTGTGTGTGTGTGTGCATGTGTGTTTGTGTTTCTCCAGCTTTGTTTCACTGTGGGGTTTGGGTAAATTCCTCCGCTCCACGGCAATTTCAAATGAAGATAGCTGAAGGTCATTAATTGAACTGCCGCTGTTGTAACAGGGTAAAAACTCACTGTAATTAAGAGCGAATAAATAATTGATTATGTATATTTTCTTTTAATTGGCTCCTCGTTACCCTACTACACGCTGAATGCTAATTGATACTGGGAGTTAATTATCATTTCGCTATGAAGTTCGCAGTATATCTAGAGAAACGTTCAAGATTAAGCGCCAAGGTCCCAGCGTGGCCATTCCAAGGTCAGGCCTCGCCCATCCTTTCCAAAAAATTACCAGAAAAAAAAAAAGAGGAGTGGTCAGGACACGGAGTGATACAAAATGCCCCCGCCAGCCACCTAATTTAGAGTATTTAGCAAACCAGCATAGGAAGTAGTAAATGGCAAGGATTAAGCCAGAGGCCCTAAGCAAGAGGATCTATTAACAAGGATTCCCCAAGGCCTAACTAAAGACTAAAGATTAAGACTCCGATCTGAATGGAAGTCTAGCAAAAGAAGCCGCTAGCTGGTTTGAAAAATATTCACATATTTTTTCTTCTGATAAAATTACTGCAAGCAAGACACACAATTAGTTATATTGATCAAAAGTCAATCCGAAGAAAGCAATTAGTGACTATTAAGGCTATCACATAGAGGTAAAAAAAAAATGTTCTCTTAAGTTATTCATGTGTTAAAGTCATACGGTCAAAATTTTCAAAGACGAATAAAAAATCTTTTAGACATATTTGTGGAAACAGAAACTAAGACTGAAACCTCAGGATGTTCTTTGCATGGAAGCTGTTGACTGATGTTTACGGCCCGATTATTACTGGGAGAGGCCTTTTCATTGATATGCTACTGTATGGACAACTTTGTATAGACTACGATAGTAGTATCAGTTGTGTAACGTTGGAATTCAAAAAAGCCGTTAATTTACATGTCATTGTTTCCAGTTAGCAAGACAACTCCCACTTGGAAATCTTAAGTTATCGTTTGCTAATGTTAGTGTTGATTTCCAATTGATGTTACTTCACGTTATCTCATCACCTGCTCATGCACAAGCAGTACCATGTTCTTAGAATAACAGTGACGGGTTCTAGAGTCCAAATGTTTTGACCAGATTGTAACAACTCACAGCAATGAGTGGTATTGTATGTTATTCAGTTATTCAAATAATCACACACAGTAAAAAATTCAAAGAAAAATTATGTCCAAAAATAATGAAGAATCCAGGTCCAGCACACCCTGATGAAGGCATATGCCGATACGCGTTGGTGTATTTTAATACTTCAAGCCAATTGAAATAAAATTTTTTGACATGTATTCCGTTCCATGAGCACCAGTGGTTTGAGGGACACCAGTAGCACTCCTGCCACCTCTTTCAATCACACACAGTAACTGAAAGAGTTGGGGCCTCTTAAATCAGCTACATCAGCTCACAGCCGGTCCACGGTCTGTAGATGGGTTTTTCCTAGCGACGTCATCAGCATGCACAGGCAGGGGGCAGAAAACATCCCGAAAAGACTCAAAGATTAAGAGAAGATCAAATGGAAATGTTGTTTTTGTGCCTGAAACTGTGAATCACAAAAATAATGAGAATAAAATGTTCATTATCCCAAGAAGGATATAAGAGCTCAAACAATCTGACCGCAGCACCGGATTTTCTGAAATCTGTGGATGGATATACAAACTGTAGGCCACCATTTTAATGGTAAGACAGTGTTTAACAGTGATTAGTAAATATATGTTTGACCTGTGTTTGTGGTGTCAGTTTGTCAATCTGTGATCAGAGAAGACTGATGGTTTTGGATGGAGAATGTGTCACGTTGGCGTGTGTAGGCAGAGAGTCTATTTTCATGATGCTGTTTTAGCTGATCTATAATGCTCTGCCTGTTTACACTGCAGTCATCTCCAATATGAGCTTTTGCATTCATGCAACACAGCTGGCATATATCCAGCCCCTGGTGCAGCAGGGAAACAGCAGCATTAGTTATTTTTATGCTAACGTTGTACTTTTAAGTTTAACCCGTGCTGTCAGTTGATGTTTTCGGATACATGGGTCAATCTCTCCATCGTGTGGAGCCAACTCTGTAAATAGCCTTGTGTAGCATCACTGCAGCTGGCTGCTGTTTCTCACTGGAACATATAACTGCCCGAGCTGACAGATGTTTATCAAAGAAGACTTGTAGGTTTGCAATACACCAATATTGCACCAGCTTAATACAGAATAATGTGAAAATGTAAACTCCATTGAAATCACTCATAGAGGAAATACAAATTAAATTTGATCTTATTTGTAATAACAATTTTGTCTAAATAATTACAAGAGTCAACACAAAAACCATGCTTATAAACGTATTACCCGGAAAGAACAAATGCATATTTTATATGACATTAAATGTTGCTGTGTGAGTTTCTATGACAGAGAGAAAAAGAGCAGAAGTCCCAGACTTTTAATAAGTTGCTTGCTCAGGCAGAACAGAGACAGCCGTCGCCTTGTGTGTCAGGCTTCCTTAATGGAGTCTTAACGTGTCCAGCAGTGAACAAAGACCAGAGACTCCAGTCCTTTTCACACTGCCTGCCTTACAGGACCCCAATCTGTCTGTCTGTCTCGCTGACTGAGGTGTCCTCTGGCTTGCCTGAATTAATTTTCTACAACAGGCCAAGCCTAGGGCAGCTGTGTCAGCATTTCATGAGCATGGTGAGGACTGCGGATTTTAGCACGTCTGGTCTATAGGCCCGAATGTACTCTGACAGTCCTGTCAGGGAACTAGAAGGCGGAGATGCTCCTCTGCTCCACTTACAAAAGCCTGTGTGATCAGCTGCCTCTCTGGAACAGCTTTCAGAGTATAGAAAAGCCAAGAAATGCTCACTTTTGCAATGTCAAACATTGCCAGGACATTACAGAGATACAGAGCTAGATTCACAAGGCAGCTGGAAAATAACAGAGGATACTGTGTTGAGTAACAAATAGGCTATTAAACAGTAATCTAAATGAGTCTGATTGCACTCATGTTGGATAATTTCTTCATTACGGTGTGTTGAATGAAAATACTGACTGTGTTCCTGGAAAGACTAGGTTTCAATGTTGGTGCTACTTTGCTGCACCAGACACCTGTGTTGTGTTGTCTTGTACTGTACTGAGCAACATATTTTTTTTGTTTTTGGATGCGTTGTTTTTGTCTTTGAACGCTCCTTCCCTAGTGTCCTCCCGCTGCTTTCTGCATGTTTAATGTATCAGTCATTCAGGTGGGGAGTGACTGGTATGGCATTGTCTTTTAGAAGCGAAGAACTCTCTGTTTTCCAACTGCTGCGCCAGGTGTAACTGAAATTGACACGTCTTTCGATACACGCAGGAAATATGTTATTGGAAGAGACATCTTTTATTCTCCAGAACTTTACATCACACACGATCTCGGCCAAGTGCTCTGATCTGGATCCCTCTGTAAATAAATAAAGGGGAGGAGAGGGGGGCATATGTATGTGTGCAAGTGAGTGTATTAAATAAATAAGTCCAAAGACAAATCGATTAACACAGAAGAGCAGAAGTTTACTGAGGAAACTAGGCAAGAAAACAGAAAAGGCTATGGAGCAAAATACAATAGAAACACTATATTAAATACAGGACTATATTCGTGCATACTGCTACTCTATGTAACATACAGCAAATTAAGTTCAAAGTTCACACAGTAGGAGGAAGTGAGATTTGTATAATTCAATATTATCCTGGGATTTAAAGAAAGATTTGCAGGAAGAAAGCAGGTGAGGAAAAGCATGATCCGGCATAGGAAATGATGGATTCGGAAGAAATGTTGCAAAGGGTCAAAAGGCAGAAAGAGAAAGTGTCAAGGAATAATTAGCTATGCCAGAGAGTTCTCCCTACAAACTCTACATATACGTTATATTGTGCTTCTGTTAAATTCTTCAACCGTATTCTGAGAGAGAAGCAGAATAACTTTTCTTGTTTCATGTGACCACTCACCCTGATGTGCAGCCGCCCTGGAGGTGGTTCTCTGGGCATTGACAGCTCCAGCGCCCTAGGCTCTGGATGCAGCCTGGCAAACACCTGGATCAGGGCCTGGGCTGCTGAGGGGCAGGCAGGTGAGGCAGGCAGGAAATGAGAGGACGCTGGCCCTGGAAGACGGACAATACTTGGATCCACACACTGGTTTTCATCCCAGGATGTTTGAACATAATGTCATTCAGTGAAGGCACACTGGCTTCAATTACAGGCACGTCCCTGTTGGAATCTATCAGAGCTCTTCCGGATGTTTCCTGGCCCTGATCATCTTGCTTAGATGTGTTCTCTCTGGCCTGGTGAGTGTGAATTTATCTTGGACCAGCTTGATACATTTGAACGCAGGCTGCCGTGTTTGAACTTGAGTGCAGTTTGGCTTTGTCCAAGGTCTCAACTCAGTGTCACACACACACACACACACACACACACACACACACACACACACACACACACACACACACACACACACACACACACACACACACACACACACACACACACACACACACACACACACACATTAGATTTTACTTTCTCTCCTGGTCTCCCTCCCTTGCGGCCCTTCATCCCTTTGTTGGAGTATGCATAGCTGTTGAGGGAGTGCCAAACTGAGCTGAGCCTGAGATGCTGATACAGTAGAAACCTGCTATATCCCTTTAATGAGTACACACACACACACATACACACACACACACTCGGACGCACACACATTTTATACTGCTTGGCTATTAGGCACCAAGAACAGGAGGAAAACTATTTGAAAGTGAATTTTAGATTTCCGGTCGTGGAGCTTTGCCTAGGAGTGGCAGCCGAGCAGAGGTGCAAGCAGTGCAGACACACACACACACACCTCATACACCTTACTGTTTCGGCTCCAGTTGCTCTCGCACACAGCATGGATGATCAAAAGAGGCCAACGGCTGCCGACCATTATGCCAATGACACTTTGAGTAAGAGTCCAGAGAGCACAGCGACATGACAGCCATTAGGGATTGAAAGTGGGACTTTAAAGGAGGGCTGAAGGATAACTGTCAGTGCAGAATCAAAGGCAGAAAGTGAAATCTTCATAATGTATTGCACTGGAAAATTCCTGCTCGGGCTGTCTCTCTCAACCAGCCGCTCAAAAGTATCCCATACACAGCTTTGCCACTCAGCTCCCCAAAAAAACATGAAACAGTCAGGAACAAAGGGCTGATGAGGGGAGTACAGAGACTGGCACTCTGTAAATGAAAGCGAACAGCGGTGTGGGCCATTGTGCGGGTGGTAGACAGATAGATCATTAAGGACTGGACTGGGTTACAATCAGAGCAGAGGACTACTTGCTGGCAACTCCAGCACTGCATCTCTGTTTCCCCCTATCTTAGATCCAGCTGACAAATGTGACTGAACCAGTATGGCAGCACAATTACGGCTAATGGATCACACTGTGTGACAGTTACAAAGCGGACTCAAACTTTTCTCAAAAGTGCCAGCAGACGCTTTAGTCACCTCGCTTCCAAAATGGAGCTCTGGGGGTTTCAAATTGCTACAATAATTGAAAATCAATAAACGGAGACCAGACAGGTTCTCTGACTTCCAACTTTGATTTGTCCACTCGTCGTTAAAATTGACCAAACGGAGGGCAGCTTTGTCTGCGCCGCTTTAGTGCTTTTCACTGGTGAAATCAAGGCCTGCAGCTGGCACTAACATTCTGCTGCTCTCAGCTTGGCAGTAAACCTCCTCTAATGTGTCTCTCTGTCACATAATCAAGGATTTTACACTCTAAATCTTTGATCTGGGAGAACCCTCTCTGATGGGAGAACCCTCAAACTGCTACCACACACACAGACACACACACACACATAGACACACACACACACACGCACACACTGTACCCCACACCCCTCTCAGATCTCTGATCTCCCTCCAATTAATGATGTCAAATGAGTGTGTTTACAGGCTCATTAGATTACTGCTGCAGAAGTAGAGCACCGCCCTGCATCACCCAGCACACACACACACACACACACACACACACACACACACACACTCTCACACACACACACACCAAGACTCTCTCGGTCTTGACACAGCCCTTGGACGGCAGCCTGATGGCAAAGCACCAAAGCACTATAGCCACCACAGCAATAGCTGTTGATGTGTGGTTACTGAGCCATGGTGGTGCGACTGCGCGCACAAACACACACACACACAAGCACACACACACTAAATGTCCAACCCAGCTGGACAAGTTGGAGGCTGTTCAGGGACAGTGAGGCTGCAGCCAAGCAAATCCCCTGAAGAGCTCCAAGAGCCCAGGGACACAAGCCGAGGCTAAGGCCCAGGGACATACTGACAGGTGTGTGAATCTTAGTGGAGTCACAAAAATGGAGAAAACGGGGTGGGTGGATGGACCGACAGATCCAACAATTCCTCATGTTTAATTTTTCTCTTCATAACAGCTCGTTACCATGCAAAGCAGCAGGCAGCCTTTAAAACAGACCTGATGTGCAGAGCTGTGGACACCATGCAGGCTTGGTTCAGTACATCTCCACTGCCCCCTACTGGGTTGGAGGTTAGCCTCAACCCCCCCAACTGAGAGTGCCACGGGCCCGCACTCTCACCTTGACGCTTGCCGAGGGGCTCGCTCAGGCTCTTGCTTTTCAACCATTGGTAATTAGAACACTAATGAGAAGAGCGTGAATCAGAGGGTTACACAGAGCCAGGAAGACGGCTTTGACATGCTGCTTCAATTACAGAACAGCCCATCTTTGTAGAGCCAAAAGACGAAAGGAGTAAAAGGATGAGGGAATGAGGAGAGGAGGGGGGCAGATACGGCCTCTGTAATTCATATTTAATATCTGCATCTGTGTTTCACAGCACCTAGCAGGCCACTGGTGACGTAACCACCTCCTTAATTGGGTAGTAATGATTGTTAATGCATGAATCATGTGCAGCAGCATTTCCCATTAGTGAAAAAAGCACAAGTGAATTTACCAAATACATAAAATAGACCAGAATACAAACCCTGCTGTAAAAGAAAAATACCCGTGTGTTGTTATTTATGGACATATTCTACGACGAGTGTGAGTTTGGCAGTTTTCTCCTGGAGGAATTCAGCTCCAGAAAGCATTTCCTGACAGTGTGTGTGACATGGTGACCTCAGCTAGAGTGACATAACCTGTGGCTAAGAGTGCTGGCTCAGCAAACACCGCTGTACAGTCACTCAAAACATCATAGCACTCACACGCCCTGAGGAAAACACTCTCACACACACACACACACACCAAGAGGTGACACTGACACTGACAAATACCTCTTTTGGATTTCACACTCAACTGGTCTACACTTACTCGAATCCACACTGGGGGGAATTACACTAACAGGCGGAAGGTGGCAGAAACACACACACACACACACACACACACACACACACACACACACACACACACACACACACACACACACACACACACACACACACACAAGCACGCACGCTGGGGCTGGTACATTACTATTCTATTGAGGTTTAGAAATACTACCTTCTCGTCCCACAGGGAATTCGACAAGCAGGAAAATCACTGCATTTTCTTCACACACACACACACAAATCCATGATTCTCCTCCTCTGGTACCTTCCATGTTCCTGTCCCGTCCCTATAATGTCCCCTTCCAGCTGTGGTAAGAGTCCTCTCAGGCTTGATCATATTAGAGCCATTACTGCTGAGGCTTTTTTTTGGGGGGCCTGTATGTTTTAGCGCGGGGCATCTTTTTTCTATCCTCTGGTCCTCTCTTATCTCGTTACACACTCTTCAGGCTTTGTGGTTAAATTATGTATTAAGGTCAATGTCAAAACACGGAAGATGTGTAATCTGCAGGGAGTTTCCTTTTATTCATTATTACAGTGAAGGCTGAGCACAACTGTCAGCCAGCCACGGTTGTGCTCAGCATGGAAGCTTATGTGCTCAGCGGGGCCCCACCAAGCCTCTCTCCCTCACTCTCCTCTCCCCCTTCTCCAACTCTCCCTTGACTTCCTCCTCCACACACACCCTCTTCATCCCTCTCCCCCCTTCTCCTCCCTCTTTCTCCTCCTCCCTGACGGACCCCTGATAGATTTACACGGCTTACCCGTCTCACTTTGGGATCTCCCTCTTCGGCAGCGCCAATCTGAGAGCTGTCAAGTGCACCTATATGGCGATGTCATACATCTGAAGGAGAAAAATGTGCATGCAGGAGACCAAGGGGGAGAGAGGAGGTAGAGCAGGGTAGCAGGGAGAGGAGGAGGAGGGGGAGTGTTGGGGAAAAGGAAGGTGCCATGCCATCCGCTTGTAGTTTGGGGAATTTGTCTAATCTGGAATCATGTCAGGATACAGCAAGGCTACGCGAGGCACTCTGTCTCTCCCTCCCATGTGTATCCATGCTTGTACAGGAATGAATGAGAGGAAGAGGGGAAAATAAAACGATAGAAGGAAACAGAAAGAGAAGCAGAGCGAGAGGTTGTCAATGTCTCATGCTCTTTGTTTTTAATTCAAGGTAAACTGACGTTATGTGTTGACATCATTATCATCTCCTTGGATTCTGCCACCCTCCACTGGGATTTGGATTTGGGGGGGGGGGTTCGCGCCTTCTCTTCTCCTGTCTCGCAGCAGCTCAACGCTTGACCCCTTGTTTTCTCAATTGCTGTCAGTCAACGTCAACACTCCTTTTCTGTGTCAGATGCGTACTGACAGCTGTAGCACAGCCAGCTTTGAGGTGTGCCGGACGCCTTTAACCTCGCCAAGCTTATAGATATCCCCCTTTATCGGCTCACAGGGCAGAAAACTGTTTGATAAATCTGGTCCAGCTTTGTTTCAGCCAGCGTAATTATCTTCCTATTAGATTAATTCAGTTAGTCCTGCAACACTAACAGCATTCCTGGGAGGTGACCGCTCCGTCATGTTAACCATTACACAATTATGTTTGCGAGTGAGAATAACTGTTGCTATAAATCAGCCATGCAATGTACTAAGACCCACATATATGCACATACAACAAAGGCAAAACACGTTAGATGGAAACAGACTATGTGCATATTTAGGTGAGGTTTGGTGGGGGAAGACAATTTGAACAAAAAGCTTCAAAGAAAAGTAAAAAACAGAATAGGAGAAAAGGGAACAGACAAAGAAACAAAGCAGAGGACCAAGGTTATCACAGATTTCTACCGCTGATGAGGTGAGCGATGGCAAGAGGTCACGATGCTCAACAGAACCCAGACGGGGAAACAAGGAGGCCAAGGTTAGCTTTCTTTTGAACAAACCTACACCCTCTCACAGCGTCCCTCATCTCTCGCTCCCTCTCTCTCTGCAGCCTCTCTCCTGGCGGTTGCATCTTCCCTCTCTCAACCTCATGTGTTGTACTTAGGAAAATGCCTCCTGACTGGTGGGCCTAATTACTGGCTCTTCACTGACCCACGCCGGGCCGAGGCCTCGTCAGAACACTGATTCAACATGAGCCTCGCACCGGCCAGCCCCTCACACTAATGAATACTAATGAATAATTATCACTGGCTGGCTGGCTCGCCGGCCCACCGCAGGGACACATGTTAACACACCAGCTTGTGGAGCTGCAGGAGAAGCGTGGAGGCCGTTGTCCAGAAAGCAGGCAACTCAGTCCATGCACAAGACTATGCAGGAATATGAAAGACTCCCTGTAGGGGTGTAAGGGAAGAGCAGGGGCCCTCAAGGTTAAACAAAAGTAACACTGATCCCGGCGAGGACTGTTTTGATTGTCACAACCTGTATAACGTTTAATGTGTGTCAGGGCATGTTGTGGCACTTGATCTAGGTTAAGCAGACACTCAGAGACTGTAAGCAGTCGCTCGTTTGGTAAGATGATGAAAGATGTCAGCTCAGGTGTAGTGTCAACGATAGGAGCAGTGTAAACCTCTGCTCTGCTTCCTCCAGCTGTACAGTAGAAAAACTATTCTTCAATATGACTCTGAGGGGTTGGTTATTGGATTTCAACCGAGGGACAAAGTGACAAATAAAAAGGTTGGCAACCTAAGACCTCCTGTCCACAATGATCATAAAACATCACACAACACCTTGTGTTGAAGAAATGCTCTCAGTAATTCATTCAGTGACATTTGTTTACCCTCTGCAATATAGAACACTAATAATACTATAATAAAGAACATAATTAATACTTCAATAACTGATTTCCTAGTGCTTAATATTATTTATAACAATCTGTCCTCACATTGCCCGAATTAAAATAACATTAACACTACAGTTTATGTCATCACGGATCCATCCGGTGGTCTTTGTTGCTCTGCATTTGTCGACCTCATTTGGAGGAACCTTTGTAATGGGACAGTCTAGTCGAGCTGCCAGTCACCTTAACAGCATGTTACAACATGATGGAGAGCTGCTTGAAGCAACAGGTTGGTCAGCTGAATGAAACTAGTCTGCCAGCTTAATCGATTTAAAATGATCTTCTATTGCTTTATGTTGTAATATGTGAAGCTATAGTTCCTGTGAAGCTGTGCAACTCTCATTTTCTCTTTGACTTCAAAATCACTGATACACACGTGACTATTTTCTAGAAGTACAAATTCCTTTCTACAGGTACAAATACTGTTGTCAAAGGTGCTCAGTTTCTTTACAGCGAATATACCTTCATAGTTTCCAAAGCAAACATTGACTGTACTGGTCCATGACAGGTTTTTTTTCCTCGCCAAGTGTGATACCAACATTTCAGTCTATCTACTTCCACACTCAAATGGGAGCCATTGATATTGTTGTGGTTGAGTTACACCTTGTTGTTGTTTGTACTTGTTTTTGCAGATTATACTGTATGTGAATGAGCTATCTGGTGTCAGCTTATAACAACAGATTGTCGCTTGTTGCAAAGCATCCCCTTCTCTTATGGTTTTATCAATGACGTCATCAACTATTAGTCTATGTTGATTCGCCTTTCATCACATAACAACTTTAAAAAAATCTTAAGTTGCGCATACCCTAGTGCGTGTTTGTGTGTGTGCAATATGCGGGCGCAGGAGTGTACACACCCTGGTTTCCCCCCATGTGAGGAAATGTAAAACTTCTTGGTGTGTTATTTTTCTCCCCACCGTTTGTTCTTTTGATCTGCGTGTACATTATCTCCAGCTCTTTGAATTTCAATTTCACTGTCATGTAAGCTCTTTTCATCACAGCCGACGGTTGCAGCTCTAATAATATTCAACTTTTAGGTCACAGTGGAATGCTAATTAGATTGCTATTTTAATTAATATGTCCCTGCAGGTTTCCATATCAAATCAGCTTTAACACTGTGCCGTGCACTTTGAGCCAATAAATTACAATGAAAACCCAAAAATAAAACCACTTCAAAAAAGGAGGATTTTTTTAAGGTGTACAGGAGCAGAGCTCGTTTGAACTGTGTTTACATAAATTTCTTATTGTAGTTTAATACACTGCATAATATTAACCACATTGTGGTGTGCTTGAAACGGTCTCAATATGCCATAATAGATGTTGCTATTTTCTGTTAATAAATCCATACATGAACCTGCTCACAGGATAAAGGCATCAATTTAGCCAGTTGTTTTCAGGGGCAGTGCAGAATTAAATGTGTTTTCAACAGAGGTAGATTAGTGAAGCCACTGTGATGTTACAGAGTGTGTGTGTAAGTGCTGCTGCTGGTGGAGGCATTTAGGGACTTTAAAGTGCTTCACTTACCATCAGAGTGTCATTTGTCTGTCACCATTTCAATGTGGGTGTACATGTGTACATGCATGTGCATGTGTGTGTATGTGTGTTGGTGGTCTTGGTATTACTCATGTCATGGAAAACTTAATGTGTTTACACAGTCAAGACGTCTACTTAACGGAAAATTATGAATTTCATGCTCTTGTTTTAAGTTTAGGTTAAGATAAGAACTAGGTAATGGATTGGTCATTGGTTGAAGTAAGTCTCCAGGAAATTAATTAGTGAATAGGGAGACACGACTGTGTGTGTGTGTGTGTGTGTGTGTGTGTGTGTGTGTGTGTGTGTGTGTGTGTGTGTGTGTGTGTGTGTGTGTGTGTGTGTGTGGTCTATATATTACCGACCGTAATGTGTTAACATAAGGACTAGTCTACGTAAATCATTAAATTCTATTTGGAAGACATGCTTCAAGTTTAAGTCAAAGTAAGGGTTAGGTAAGTAGCACTTATTATTTAAGGTTAAAGTAAGACTGCAAGAAATTAATGAATAAACGTAAGTCAATGTTAAGTCCTCTGAAGTCTTTGAGACATGATTGCATGCGTGTGTGCATGTGTGTGTGCGTGCCATGGATATTCAAATGGTTCTTTCATTAATGTCATCCATTATGTTGAGAGGGAATGAAGAGGCCTGGGATATATGAGCACCGCTGTCTTCCTCTCATAATCAAAGGTCACACTGGTGTCCAGTGTTCAAATTGCTTTACTTCTCTGAGAAGCAGGCACTCACATACACACCCGCACACACATACTGCTGTGTTAAGGTATTTAGTTGTTTTATTTAGTAAAAAGATTGTGTTATGCTCATACCACCCTGGAAATGTGGTTTTTATTTGAGTATTATCTTCAGCTTTAACCCTCCATATTTTTTCTGAAAACTAAGATTAAAGTTGGGCTTTTGTCAAATGTTGTTCCCATTAATTATACTCACAAGAAATCTCCATTATTGTAAACCTCTGTTTGGACCACATCCATAAACCTGGTACTTCGTGCACAACAGAACAGGAGAGCTTTTGCACACTAACAAAAATTGATATTCATGGATGGGGAGGAGGGGGGGGTGGTACTATTTGGATGTTTATTATACTTTAAAATGAAGTGATTCGCATTTCACTGCCTGCGAGGTAATTAATGTGGGGAAATCTTGAATTAAAGATGTAAATCCTGACACTTTGGCAGGGGGGCCGGTAAGGGACAGTGGTCTCCAAGGCCTAGATTATTCTTAGCGTATACCAATTAACACCATGTATCTTCTTTTATGTTCACTTCAATTAAGGGCCTTTACAATTTTTAAGTTCTTTTCTTCTCAGTAGTTAGAGAATGTCAGAGAGGCTGATCAAAGGCATTAGCTGCCGTACGCGCACCATAGGTAATGCTGCTTTGCATAAAGAAATCTGCATATTGCTAAGAAGGTTTTCATTTCGGTTTGCATGAATTACAGAGCCAGAGATGCTGTAGTAGATGGAGGTGGGGAGGCGTGACTGCACACATGTACACAAACATGCCATTCAGTACTGAATCATCAATCTCTTAGAGGATTGAGAGTTTGGCACCATGGTGACAATATCAAGATAAAACAGGAAAACACCCGTTGACTGAATCTGACTTTGTTGACGTCCTGTTTTCACCCTGTCTGTTTGTTTGTTGGTTGGTGGGTTGATTTGTTTGTTTGTTTTTGTAGGCAAGATTACACAAAAACAACTGAACAAATTTACATGAAACTTGGTAGAAGGAATGAGGGAAGAACCCATTAAATGTTGATCTGGATCAAGCGAGGGATCACTTTGTTTAATACTGTGATCAAAATTTCCCTCGGAAATAATTCATGGATCTTAATGAAAAACCAAACTGATATCTAGGAGTGTGTGAAATTGTGTACAGCTTGATTGAATGTAAGTGGACTGTTGGGCCTTGACGGAGGTATGTGCTCTATTCAGTGCTACTCTAGTTGTTTCAGCTCTCTGGATTGTTAAAGGGGGGATCGAGGTTACAGAAGGTTTCTGTTACCAGCTGTCACTCACTATTAAGATGCTTAATAACGTTACCGAGTGAGCGGAGCAACGTTACCACCCAGTAACTCCAGCTCCTGAAGTAATCACACCCTGATTTATGTTGGTGATTATACTAAAACTGTCTTTTTTCTAGATCCCCATCCTTTAATAGGCCTGCACATCATGCTGAGACTAACAGCCGTCTCCTGGAGTCCACTGCTCTCTTTATTTGATTTTTTTTCTGCTTTCCTTCCTTATTCTTACATATTACATGTTTTTTTTGCCGCAGGACCTTCTGTCTTCAGTGGACGGTCAAATTAGAAATTAGACAACACACCCTGCACTTAAGAATCTTTCTCATTTTCTCCTTCTTCTTCCTCTACATGAATGTGTGAATGCATTACAGATCGCCTACCTCTACACAACCCGTGTTGAAACTCTCAGATGCAGAAAAAAAAACCCAAACAACCTGTTTGTTCGCGATAATCACTGCTGCTTAATCCCATTACACTGTCAGCTACCAATAAATCAATGGGCAAATGAACTGTCCGGCTTTTAGGAGAATAGCCATCCACCGCGTGTCTGTTGCGTTCTATTGATGTTCCACCGACGAGAGTTCTTGAGATATTGAATGCTCTTTAAGCAAAGTGCTGACATCATAATAAAAGGCCACCGCGAACTGGCCGGCTGTGCGGTTTAGGAGCTTAAGGCTAAAGAGACGAACGGCCTCTGAAGATGAAAAAGAAAGGCAATTTTCAAAGTCAATACTGGAACCAAGTGCTCTATGTGGTTGCATTAACTACATATAATCAAAGTACAAATGGCCTACTATATAAAATACTGTGGGTCTACTAATATGGAAATGGAACGTTGCTGTAGTCAGAATAATTACACAATAACTGTGATAATGATAAATGATGTGTTCAGTGTTTTCTTCCACACAAATAGTCTCTGACTTGTTTTGAAATCTGTCAGTTGAATTGAAGTCTTTCCTGATCTACAAACAAAAAACGGATTTGTGGACTATATATTCAAATTGACATTGCATAGAGTTTATTTTTAAATCTACTCAAATGCACTTTCACCCCAGCGAGTGTGTAGCTGCACCTGACAGTATATTTAATCCCATTGTTCATGACTTCACAAAAAAAGACGAGAGTTGGCAAATTCAAACATCAAAACATTAAGTCGGGTGCTATGTCTGTGTACCTGTGTGTTTTCATAACCTGAGTGTCTCAAAGCATTATTAACAAAAAACAAAAAAATCTCAGGCTTGCATTTCCAGGGCCAAGAACAAGCAGCATGAAGAGGCTGCACTTTAGCTGATACAAAGCATACACAGCACAGACAGCCATCTAGTGTTGAAAGTGAGCAGACTCATGAACCCAGTAAAAGGGGGAAACAGCACTTCATCGTCACCTGTGCAGCGTCTTTAGATCATCGCTTGGTTTTTAAGGGCCACAAGCGAGGGATGTTTTAGTTGGAACAGGAAAATATCACAATATACTAACAAAGCCTAGATTAAGCACTGAATTATTTCTTGTGTGTCATAATTATACGCATAAATTGGAAGGAAAAACAAATTCTCATGCACTTTAAATGTGTGGAATGAGGCACAGGAGGAAGGCTAATGGTCAGAGCTGTGTCTTTTCAACCCACACACAACACAACGCACCCTGGTTTAGCTTAATAGCTAGCCTGCTGCAAGAGCTTAACCTCTCCCTGGGATGTGAAATAACAAGGCACTGGCTCCTGGAGACTGTGTCCACCTCTTTTTTACTGGAAACCTTTCTCCACTATTACCTCGTAGCACCGTTTGCATCTGAAACGCAAAAAATATAATGTTTCGGTTAATGTATGCAACCCAAATAAACAAAGATTATAAACAAATGTGTGCACATTGGAAACATGAATATGTATTTGCTGAGTGTTCAAACGAAGACACAAAGGGAGGCCCGACCTGTTGTCGGCTCAGCCCCTTTTTTCCCTGCTGTGAAAACCCTGCTCCCTTAATAATCACACATCATTATGACAATAGATGTTAGGCAAAACACATAAGCCACGCGCAAATCACACAAGGAGACAGAAGCACGAGAAGACAAACACACATAAATACTGTACACGCATGCATACAATCACAGACTGCTTCATCTCGTGTGTGAATAACTAATTCTATCCTGTTTAAGATCTAAAAAAAAAAGGGAATACGACATTTTTCTAGTTTACCCTCTCCTTCCCCTTGCTGCTATAAAGGTCTCTGCCCCTGCAGTCAGACACACGTGCTGACCTGCCTCCACAGACTTATCATCTAATTGCTTTTCATTGATCCTGTCCGATCAGGTGCCTTATGTTCATCCTTTTCTGACACTCCCTCTCGAGCACTTCTGCCACTCCTAATCTGAGAAGTGTGCATCCTTTTCAGTGCTTATAAAATGCCCCGGCATTAAAAAAACTATGGGACAGCAGAGAATTGTTTTCACAATGTGTGAAAAGGTTCAATCAAATGACGAGGGGAACATTTTGTGTGTTTATGTGCTCACACGTGCATGGAACAGGTTATCTCCTGGCCTGTTGTCTGCGCCCATGCAGAGCAAATTATATTTTCTGGCTGTAAATATGTTTAATGCATCGTGGACAGGCTGAAACGCAAAGAAGCACCATTACCTAAAGAGGGGAGACGGATTGTGAGCCTTGGACAAGAGTGAGCACAATAATGAGTCTGTTTATTTTGGAGAATAGACAAATCGTGTCAGGTGAACCAGACAAAGGATTTGGGACAGAAATTCCCAGCTCAACCTAAAGATTAAACTATGCCAGGATCAGAAGTGAAGGTTGGCAGACGCTGAACTGGACTTCTGAAAGATATTTTATGACTATCAATGGTCTGCATTTAACTCTGAATACAATTTCTTGCTATTTTGGTAATAACCTGAACCTGAACTGCAGCCATGAGCGTGCACACTGAAACACACACACAAAATTCACCCGTCTCCGAGGAGCTGTATCCCAGCGTCGGTTTAATATGCAGGCCAGTTCTTGGTGGTATCAGATCAATGGAGAGTTTCAAATCAGACACAGCCGCTGAAACAGACAGAAGAAACCATCTTTGGCTCACATTAAGAGAACACTTTCTTTCCCCTCAAGATCACAGTTATTCTTTTCTTTTTTTTTGAAGGAACTATTGAGTAAGACTCATCTGTCATGTGATGCTTATTAAAAATATTAACTGTAAATGTCAAGAGGTTTTTTTTTCTTTTGTTCCGAATGGTGGGATTGGGTTACTTTGAAAGTAATGGCCTAATTACAGCAACTTAAAGTATTATTATACTAACCCATCTCTGCAAAGATCTTAAATGGTAACCTTGACTGATTTGTTTCCCATCGCAGTGCACGGCTGAGGCTCTTACAAGAAAAATAAGATAAAAAATGTGCTTTTAATACTTCTCATTGTTCCAAGAGTAGCTTTGGGAATCCGGTACAAAACAGCAAGGCAGTTCAGTCAGCTCACATTTTGTTCACATTATCTTCTTGATCTACAGATTGTTTTGTTGTGGCTGTAATAACAAAACTACGGAAATTAAAGCTTTTATATTCAACAATTTCACTGCTTTTTACCATATATAAAAAACGGAATCTCAATCAAGGAGCTTTTATCCTGAAACTGTCATCGTCGGTTGCCCTGAAACAACTCACCTACACTCTGGTTTATCTTGTAGTCTGGTGATGCAAAAAAAAAAAAAAAACAATACAAGAAGCTCCTGATCTATTTATCTCACTTCATGTTCTCTGTTTCATATATGTGGTTTAAGGAGGCAATCATCCGTGCTGATGCCGACTCCCTTCGAGCCTTTCCCTGCTTTTACCCGTACATTATTCAGTCTTTTCCTGAAGTAAAAGCCATCCTCTACATGCAGACACGGCAACCACTAACACACCACACTAATGTGATGTAAAAATGAATGATGAAATTCAAGGAAGCCAAATGAAAGAGAGACCGATGTGTGTTTATGTGTGTGTGTGTGTGTGAGAGCCTGTGTGTGTGTGTGTATGAGCTACGTTGGCCCTGGTGTAAGCTTGTGTGTGTGTGTGTGTGTGTTCAAAGGTGAGGCCTTGGGTGATGGAGAATAGGATTCCCTTACCTCCTATACGTACAGAGGAGGATAAAAGTCAGCTGTAATGACCTTGGTATAATGAAGGCCTCACTGATTTCCATGATTTTCTTGCTTTCATGCCACGAATCTGCTATTCCATAGGAGGGGGCAGGAGAGAAAAAGGGAGAGCGTTGTCTGGCCAAACATTAACAGCCGAAAACATTTGCCCAGAATCCAACACAAAACCTTGTTCCCATGTTCAAGTCATTATGTAAACGATGATTATCTCGAGGCAAATTAATACATGAAACGCACTTTTCTTGATGGGATAGTAGGTTTTTTTAGGTGACTAATTTACGTGCAATTTCCTTAACTCACAAAGTTATTTACAAAGTGATGTAATGCTTGTTTCTTTTTATCTTGAAAGCGCAGACATCGAGTTGTCTGAGGGCTGCTCAGTGCAGCTAATATGGCACAACGAAATGAAAGGCTTCAAAAGAGCTTTTCCACTTGGAGCTGATGTAGCGTTGTGGCCGACCTCCAAATATGATTAGACTGCAGTAAAAACAACAATAGCGAACAATAAACATCTGGTAATTGGTGTCATCCTCTGTTCCGACAAAAATCTCTCTTGATTCGCTATGAATTATGAGCATTAATGTTTCTGTGCACCATGATCCTATGAGGATATCAAAAAGCTTGCGCTCACTCTTGATGGGCCTGTCTCATTAAAGTAGAAATGGAGGCAAACGTGGGGAATTGATGCACAGAGCATGCATCTGAATAACTGTACATGTGTGTGATATAAGATGATTATCCTCAGGTGAATATTGCTTATGTGCCTGTGTGTGCAGGGAGAGCAAGTGGGAAAGGTGTAGCCCTGAAGCATCCCAGGTGAAGTGTGCCCTCTGCAGGCAGCTCTTACACATTCTTCCTTCCTGTGTACTGACTAAAGTGAGGAAAATGTGCTGGTTTTGTAAAGCGCATCATTGATAAAGTTAAGATTTCTTCAGAAACATTATATACCGTGTCACTTATACACAATATATGAGTCTGTCATATATCTGTGAACATGAAGGCGTTCTCACCACCAGGTTTTCCTGCCTAAGCTCTCCAACTCCATATATGCCACCTCTTTCATTAATATGTGATGAGAGAGAAAATCTCCAAAGACCCCAATAGGCAGAGGCATTGTTTCTCCTTTAAAGTCATCTCAGATGGAAGGAGCAAACTTCAGAGCCTCAGTGAAGTGTCTAATGAAAAAAGTCTCCTCCTCTGCGGCACCATTTCGCACAGCGTATTAAGAATCTAAATGTTGACTGAAGACAGTTTGATTCTCTGTCTGTGATTTTCTCAAGGAATGAAAACAGTGTAGCGTGTTTACAACGTAGCCATGAAAGAGCTATGAGAAGGCTCGTCACTACCCGATGCCATTTCGGGAGGCGGAAAAGTGAGGTTCATACCACAGTTCATTTGAAAGCCATATCAAACGGAGGATGTTTAAGACCAAGATCAAAGTGATTTCTGGTCCAAAATATCGCAAGACCAGCAACATTCTTGTAAAATCGCTGCTTTATGTTCGCAGCTACTTCAACAATGTCTGGCTATTATTGGAAATCAGACAAAGAGGAGAAATATCGACAAATCTCTTCTTTCTGTTCAGCGGTGTGCGCTTACACTGGGTTAGGCAGTGGGGAAAAAATTTAAAAGCCACATCTCAGGGCCACATCTCCGGCTCTGGTACCTCAGGTGTATAACATGCAACTGATATCCGAGAGTTTAAAGCAGCCTGTAACAGCTAACAGGATGTTATCATTTTTCTTTTCCAGTGTTTTGTTGTTTATCGCTCTGAGCTGAACAACAAAGCAAAGACAGCCTTAAAAACAATCTTTCACAGACATGGAAAGGTGTAAAATTGATATAGATAATAGATTTTTTTTTTATTAGTTTTGTATTGGGGAATTTGAATGCCCTGGTAGATAATAACAAATAGTAACTTTGCAGTTTACAATTAGGAAAATGTCTATAAAATGATAAATACATTCTTAGTTTCTTTGTCTACTAAGTTTCTGTCTTTGTCTTTTAGAAACAAACAAAAGAAATGGTGTGTTGTATGTGGACAATTACAACAAATTGTTGTATTAATAGTAGTAAATGAGCGAGTCAATATAACTTTCTGGTAAAATGTTATTATTAAGTATTTTAATGGGGTGAGTTGCTTGAAGAGTTAACGTACAGATAAATTGCAGTGGTATAAATGCACCTTAAACTAATTAGACTCAAGAAATATTTATTTCAGTTATTACTTTCTCTCTGTCTTTCAATGTAAAGAATAAATCAACACCAAAAGTTTTAAAAAAAATACTCACCCCCTAAGGTCTTTATAGAATAGCCATTATGAAAAGACTAACATTAAGTTACTTTCAAACCCCACTAACTATTTTCAATCCTCATTCTAAGTATTTTATTTTGACTAAAACTCCCAGTATTTTACAGAGTTTGTGGAAACCTGCAAACCTGCAAACTATGAGAGTAATTTTAGAATATTCTGAAAAGACAGGATGGTGGTTTGTCTTGTCTCTGACACAGTGAGCTCAAACACTGTTATCATCATTAATCTTTGTGTCAAATCTAAACAGAAGTTTGGATTATAAAAGTATCTATTATATGAAAAACTAAATTTTAGCTCAGTCTAGGTTAAAGTTTAGCAACAGCAGAATCCCCAGGTTCACATGAAAATATTAATCCTTGCAGAGGAATCAGAGATGACAACAAGACACATATCAAAGTTTGTTTGAATGTAAAAATGTTTGTTTTTTTAATTGTCATATGGAAAGGTACCTGCCAGTGTACGAAGTAAACAAACCATCTATGTTTAAATCACTTTTGTAAATAAACCAAAAGATAAAAGTAAATTAGGTAGATAAGTATTTCAGGTTGCACTCCGTCTGATTCAAAATTTGACATGTTAATGTGGAAGTCAAATTTAATAAGAAACAAAGTTTACAAAGTTACCTAAACTTCCACAATATGAAACCAACTTCAGCCTGAAAATAACCATGGCCTATTGCCTAATCTACTATGCGCATAGAACATGGCACCATCCAAATAACTCTCTATAGCGCACAGCTACAACACAACACTTTCAACTTTATTCACTCTCCTTATTAGAGCAGATTGCTTATCGCCCACTTCACAGAGCACCCATATAACATAGCTGACAGCAGTAAGGGAGAGCTGCACACATGAACTCCTCACTAACACTTTCCTACGCTAACCAGCTGTCCCCCTGTGGTTTCAGCCTCGGCCAAACCTTTGAAATGTCCTTCAAGGCGTGAGAAAACAACATGCACATTGCTTTGGGTAAAAATCCTATTTGTACACTGTAATTACACTTTGAAAAGTTGCAAAGTTTCAAGTTTCAGGACCTTCACTTTTTTACGTTGGCTGTTGTAAAGAACAAAATGGTTTCTCATTACAATCTGCGCCTCAGACAACTTTGAATGTTTCAGATCTGGTTTGCTGGCGTTATCAAGGGAAGCAATCAGGAGAGCTCAGGAGAACTCAGTCAATAATGTTCACCACCGTGCAACCGCCATTAATTTACTCTTTACAGCGAGGCTACAGGCACTTTGAGGTGCGGTTATTAACGAGACGGCAATTTGGAGCGATAGGTGTCCCTAATGTCCTTCATGCTGAAAACACAAAGAAACATTTCAATAAAGTGGTCAGGTAAATAATTTGGAATCAGTCTACAACTGTGCGATGTCTTTGTGAAGAATTTTCTTTGTTCGCTACAGAACTATCTTCAAAAACACCATCCACCATGTAACATCTCGTTAGTTATGCTGATGAAAAACAA
The DNA here is from genome assembly GCF_022539355.2 of Hippoglossus stenolepis. NCBI lineage: Eukaryota > Metazoa > Chordata > Actinopteri > Pleuronectiformes > Pleuronectidae > Hippoglossus > Hippoglossus stenolepis. Next base: position 18,957,075 of record NC_061495.1, read on the forward strand.
AATAAAAAGTAGAAATAATACAATAAATAATTAGATCACAAGTGACACAAAAAAACTTACAATACTGAAAGAAAATTTTGCTAAATATTTTTAGAACTATAATAATGCATTATTGCCAAACACAAAAAAAGTTGGTAGAAAGTTATAATTACCCTGCTGCACTGTATTCACAGAAATATATACTTCTTTTTCATAGTAATGTTTGTTCAAGGGGAAATAATTCCAAGTAGATTTGTTAGTATACCATTCACATTGGACCCTGTCATCATGAAATCTGTCTCAGCAGTTTTTATGCTACATGTTTACCACTCAGGTGCAACTAAAATGTGTTTCCTCTTCTCCTAAATATGCATTCAATTTATATTTTGGTGGTTGAAGTCTGTTTGGGTCTGGTATAAAATGCAGAGCTAGAAAGTCCCTTCCTGATGAAAACAATCCACCTCGTTTTTGCTCCGAGTGTCAAATATGGTGCCAATTATTTAGACTGACCTTTCCTTGAGTTGCTTGCTTTCTATGCTGGGGATGCAGCGAGGGAGCCTCGACGTCTCCGACCACTCCTCCCTACAGTAATCAATAAATATGTCCAACTCCATACATACCAGGTGCTCGGCCCAGCTGCTTTTAAGAGTGCTGCTATGTGGAGAGAAAGGAGAGTGGAATCAGGCACAGATGTATCATTGTTATTCATGCAAAGACAGTCAGGATCAAATTCATAAGAGGCTAAATTGAACACGCGGGACTGGTTTCCTGGAAATGAGTACTGCAGAGATGACCAGCTTGACTCTGGATTGTGCATTGCATGAGGAAAATCGATCATGAATTAACTAAAAACAATGAAGATGGTAATCAGATGTATTGTAACATGTAATCATATATGGGGGAAACTGTGTATAAATATAATTGTGTAAAACAAGGTAAGTATGCATCAGCCTCAACAATCACATTATATATTTGATTAGGACTCCAGCTAAATTATTATTTTCATTAATGAACTTCAGATTAATTCCTCATATAATCACCATTATAATTTCCAACAGGCCAATGTAATAGTCTTCATTCTATCCGTCCAAAACTCAAAGTTATTCCGTTTATTATAATATCAGAGAAATAAATGCACCTCATCCTCACATTTGAGAGGCTAGAACCACAAGCACATCACAGGTGGATGTACAGACTGCCTTTATTTTTTTGCACTGCTGTTATTTTGTGTCAAACTGTTTCTTTACAGTTCTATTTTATTCTATTTTTTATTATCTGCTTTTTACCTGTAAATTAATTTTTTTGATATAACAACCAATCAATTAATAAAAGGATTATCTTGTGTTTATAGATTGCTTAATTGTAGAAGCATTGCAGCTCTACAGTGTGTCCTGACACTTATTGGCATATGCAGATGTGGAATGTAACTAAGTACACATAGAGTACTACAGTCAAATTATGAGGTAATTCACTTGTTGTAGTTTTTTTAACTCACCATTTAATGTCTTTATTTTTCAGACAATAAAATGCTACTTTTTAATCTGCTAATCTGCTGATTAGCTCCACCAAGCAACATAGGTTTCTCACAAGTAAAATACAATGAGGCAATAGTAACTACACCACATGGGGTAATTTCTGTAAGTAGTAATACAGAAGTAATTGTTGCAGCTCTACATTTTACACCGGTGTCTTATGAAGAAATGAAAGATGAAGTTATTGGGACAAGAATAGGGGAAATATAGAGTAATTGGGTACTTAGGTACTTTAGTTACATTCAACTTCATATCATTTCAGAGGAAATTATTTCACTTTTAACTTTACTTTCCTTATTTGATGGTAATAATTTACAAATGTATTATGTACATGTATTCATAATGATACATGTGAGCTTTTAATAGCATATTAAGTTAATTAGTTAATTTAAGTTTGTACATTTAACTCCACCAACCAACATGGGTTTCTTACATGTTAAATCAACAATACAATAGAAGAAGGTAATAGTAATTAAACATGATTGGGGTATTTGTGTAAGATAGTACTTTGTTCAACAGGATACTTTGTTGATAATACTTACTTGCTAGCAGTGGCATCTAAACGCTCGGGAATACTTCTTTCACTACTTCTATTGGGATGTGTACTCACGGAAAGTGTAGTATATTAGAAGTAGAAGTAATATTTGAGTGGGTAAATACATGTATACACCACAGTGGGTAAAAGCAGCGGAGTTTCACGGTGACAGGTGTCCGCTGAAGGCAGCTCTTCTCCGGGAGGGGAAGCGCTGCTGCTCCCGGTGTGATGAACTCTCACCCCCGCGGGAAATCTCGCGTGAGTACCGCAGCGGTTACCAGGGGAACGTGATCGTGAAAAGTTGGCCAGCGGCGACATGAGCACCGGGGAGGAGACACCGGAGAGGAGACCCCGCTTCCCTGCTTCTTTCGCCGGGGAACAGTCCGTGTGACCCCACCTCGCTCATGGAGGAAGCGACGTAGAGTCACATAAACACATCCGGCGACTTCCTCCATTCACTCCGAGGTGTGTAGCTTGTTTGAGTCAGTGGGCTAACGTTAGCTTGCTAATGCTATCCTAGCTAACGCACTGTTGTTGTTGTTGCCTGCTGCTCCAACTCAAACCACCCCGGGCTACTCTAAAGCAGCTTCACGTGGATCCAGCTCTTTGTTTACTATCTTTAAGCTGCTGTGTTTGCGACAGTGTTGTAATAAGAGGGCTAACGTTGAATGGCTGTTGAGTTAGGTCACTCTTGCCTGTGGGCTAAAGGTATCGATGGTTCGCGCTAAAATCCAATAGTGTCAGTGGGTGTGTTGGTGTCAGACTCGTACCGTGAGTGTTAGTTCATATCGAAACTGTCTGTGCATTTCTAGAAACGTAGTCAGCTCCACGCCTGTGCAGAAATACAGGATGAGCCTGAACAGGGCTGGAGGATATCGCCAAAGATTGTGTCACAATAACAACGTACATATCAGTCGATATTGATAATCATCACGATAAATGTCTCATTGCTATTTCTTTTATGATTAATGTTTTTAGAAAACGCTCCTGGGTAAAGGCTGTTAAACTGCAGAGAATTACAAACTTTTTTACAAATCTCAGGTAGATCAATGATGTGATACACGATGCATAATCAAGTTATTGGTATTTATTCAATGTTTGTTATATCGTTAGTGATGGAAACTGCAATACTTATTGATATATATTGTTTTACTGCCCTGCCCCAAGATTGAAGTGCCATGTCATCTTATTTTTTACACAGGTGCTATTATCAGCGAACTCAATAACTTAAACTCGGCAAAATGCCGTCACCACAAGTCCTCCAACCGGTCCTTAAAATGAAGGTTGACGAGCTCTTCCTCAACTGGTTGAGTGATCCTGCATCCCAGTCACTACTCAAAGATTATCTTGACCTAATCAAAAGTGGACAAAACATTGATCTGAACAGTGGAGATGACCAGGACAAAGGGTCATTGAGCTTCAAGGAGAACAACAACGTGGCATCCCAAAGGAACCTGGCAGAGAAGAGGCCTGCTGCCCTTAGCACCCCCTCCAGCCCTCCGCCTGCCAGTACCCTGCCCTCTGGCAGTAGCAGTAACACCAGGGTGACAGGACCCAATGGCAGAGTACTAAGGAGGTCTGTCAGCACAAAAAAGGTAAAGTATTTATCGAAACAGTATACTGATTGGGAATCGCTCTCAGCATCCAAACAGTTTTTAAATAGTTTCACAGGTTTTAACAAGATTTACTGGGTCTTAAGATGGCCTGCCACATGGCTTTCATCTTAGGTTGCTGGTAATAACATCCCAAACTAGGTGTGGCCTGCTGTTTCTGCCTTCATCTTGATCCACCTTAAGTAGCTGTTACTTAAGGGTGTGTTGCAAAACACATTCTATAAGCCTGGAATGAATTCCATAAATAGTTTGATCAAGGAGGTGAGGATTAGTCACAGTTTTAAAAAGGTGTCTGAACTCTGATTGTTTTGTTGTTTTTTATTGAGTTTGAGTTTATTGTAAACATTAGAAACCATTAGGTAAACCTACATATATTATTTTGCAACACAATGTTACAAAAACACATGGCAATGCCAATTGGCTTTTTGCATGGAAGATATTTCTACATATCACCCTTGGAAAAGCACAAGCGTAAATAATAAAATAAACGGCTCATTTCAATTTAGCTGCTTTAATTTCAGGGTCCTGGTATGGTGCCTATGCTGGCTCATTGTCACAGCTCATTGGGACACTTGAGGAATATTTGTGTCACTACTATTACATGTTCTTATGCTACTTCCACAAATCAAAATATCTGCTATGAGAAAGGCAGAAAATGTGATCACTGTTTGAGATTATAGTGAGGCTAGTTATGCTTTTATGGGTTTTGTAGAGTAAAAAGTTACACATCATCAGATACAACATCCAACATTCTATTACCAAGTTAATAACTAAACTCTCAATTTGTGTATTTATTTATGATTGAGCAGTTTTCTTGTCAATAGCAACTACTGTCTCTCATGGGCTTTAATGGGTTTATTAACTCAGTACTGAATTTTTATAGATTTCAATGATTACTTTCTTCAACCTGACCCTGCCGTGTCCTCTGGGATCTTTTTTTCTAGGCTGGCCACAAGAGGCTGCTGAGCAGCCTGCAGCATCAAAAGCATTGGGGGGTCTGTCCACTCTGCACTGTCATAGTGGAGCCTCCATGTCTATAAGCATATGTAGCAATTATTAGTCAAATACTTTCCAAATGTTCAGGCCTCACCCATGAATTAATGTGGTATGAGAAGTGGGAGTGTCTGAACCTTGCCTTTCACTGGCACTATGGTTCCTCCTGTCAGCCTGTGTTTTAGAACACATTATGATGTGACTGGAGTCTGTAGAGTTGTAGGAATTTTGCTTTGGGCTGTTTGATTATAGAAGAAATCAAGCTGCTCAAAACTGGTAAAAGGCTCAACAGGGTTTGAAAATCTGTTGAAGGATTCCTACTCCGTCAGTCTAGGAAAAACAACATGACAGCCAGCAATTGTGGTAGATGGTGTATATTAGTGATTGTGATGACAGTGAGGCAGCCAGACAGCTGGGGACACGTGCTCTTAGAGTCTCCGCCTTCCACATGTTGTTGACATGCTCAAGACATTCATGAGGAGGCGTTCAAGTGGTCAGTGGTGCAACGTCTGTTCTCTCTCTAAACACCAACACTGTAGAAGTAGACTCAGAACAAAGCATTTGTTTCTTTAAGAGCGATGAAGTGTTTTACATATTGTGTTGTGTACATAACACTGAACTGCCCATATAGATTAAAATTAAAGTCAGTCTACCAACAGAGATGATCAGATTTTTATATCCTCTTGTCCATAGCAAACTTCATAAATTACTCATAAAGCATATATATTTTTAGCCAACAAGGAAAATGGACAGAATGATGATATAGAAAAAGTTTATCAAGATTTCGTTCCCTTTCTTTTTAGACAAACATAGCTATAGAGGCCTAATCAAAATTAAACTCTTTATAGTTTGATCTTTTTTACATCAGGATATTACAAGTTACAAACATAGTCTTACACAGTATTTTTGAGATGTGCTTTGTTGCTAAAATAGCCTGACCACAGGATGAGGAAGTTTGTCACAAGAATTACAAAGAATGCTTTGAATCTACCACCCACTTATTGTCTATCTAACCCAATCTTTTTAATGGGTCTATAAAGAGGCTGGACAGATTGTTGTGAGCCTTTTCATTCTCACATTCATGTCTGTTTCCCTCTCCTGACCTTTTCCCCCTAAAGCCACCCCCCTCACCCCAGATTAATAAAGCAACTGCTGCACAGTTTGTGTACTCTGCTGTGATGTTTCATGGCATGTGGCCTCGCTGTGTCACTCAATATTAAAAGGATTGTGAGGTTGTATAAAGCAATAGTTCTATATTTAGACAACAGAATGAATTCCTGCATACAGATGCATTCTTCGAAGGATTACTCAAAAATTCAATTTATGTCACACTGATGCTGCCTGGAACAGCTGGTCTGACTTTGACATCAGACACTGATATAGATAGCCTTGGTTCCCTTGCATTTGGCATTAGATACCATGAACTCTGCCAGGGAGATGAGATGTGGCAGCACATTCATCCTCTGTGTAATTTACTCTGAATCTGCTACTATTGGATGCTTCCCATTATCAGAATATGTGGTCTCAGATCTGTTATTGCCCACTATAAATGTTTGGCTTTCGGTTCTGCTCTGCCTTCATATTGTGAGTGCAGTAGGTGACATACACAGAAATAAGTTTCCTTTTGAGTGTTTACTTTTTCTTCTGTTCTCGATGTCTACATTTAGGATCACCGGTTATTTCTCAAGACGTCTTTTTATAACATGCTTAGTTGGGCTCAGTAACATAGAAGCTATTTGAAGCAGGGGTCCAGGGTCACGTTTTCAGTTGCCTGACCTGTCGAAGAGTGTTAAACTGTTTCCCACACAAGTGCTTTTATTTTGGAGCCTTGGCAACTTGTCAAATATATGTTTGCAATGTTTCAGTTCCGGTTAAGACTAGGTTATTTTAGGCCTATTTGAGATAGCACAAAGAAATACAAAGTGTCTGTCAACTGATGCATTTTCAAAATATTTCTTGAGCTCACTGGCAAATTCTACCTTTATATGATTTGTTTCTTTTTCAACTGTCTGATTAGTGGTCTGATAATTAAAAGATTAAATGTCCTTAGTTAAATCGTTTGTCTCAAGTCTATACTGGAATGAGGTAAATATTTATATAGCAATAAACTAAATGCCGTATTGTCCGGTTTGCTTATTATAATGCTACATTATTTGGCAGTAGTGAAATTCCATGAAACTAAAAGGTTGTTTTACCACATTATTTTGGGAAATATCTTAAGTAAAGTTCAATTTTCATTTTTTCGAACAGTACTTAATAAAAGAATAGGTTAAAAGTTTTTGTATAACAACTAATTGCTGTAAACTATAATCATATAAATACAATACACACAATAAAACAATATTTACTTAGCAGTCGCTCTAACAATGTTGTTTAATTTTTGTGGTGTGCTGTAATTCTTATCTTTGCAGCTTATTTCTTTAGCGATCAGACCCTTTGCTCCACCTCTGGTGACGTATAGACCACACAGGTTTTTGGTAACTGATTGGCTCTGCTTGTGCATTATAACTATTATGCAAGCTAGCTTTTCCGCGCACATCATGTCCTACTTGTAGGACTTCCCTGAACCCACCGCGTTGTCAGTCAGGCCTATTTTTGGCCCACGTTCACATGTATCCCAAAATCCCCCTGTCAGACATCCGATTGTGGTGGTTTGAGTTGGTGCTTTTTGGGATTTCACAGCAGCATTGGTTCTGTACCCTCGTCGTGAATTGGTTGTAGCTATACCCCCGTGGTTGTGATAGGTTGAGTCCCCTCTGTGTGTCCATACTGTGGCACACGTCATTGGTTCGATCAAGTTAGTAATACACACATTGAAGCAGAACATAGTAAATGTGGGACACCATGTATGCCTGTATTGACTGGTTGGCAGAGGGGCCCTCAGGGGAATTTTGATCAGGTTTCCCACCCTTCTCTTATGCATAACTCTCTCCGGTTGCAGATCTGCTATGCTTGTTGACACTTGAATATCACAGTTTCAAATCAAAAGTGCTGAATGCCACATTTGTTGAAGCTCAACTGAAAATACAACCTCAACAAATAATCATCTGACTGCAGGAAACCCTGACATCCAGACACGCCAGTGGTCACTAACTACAGACAGTGTGTTCGGTAATCTCATCCCTTATGTAATAAATGGAACATGACCGGACACATGTTTCCGTACAAATCAGATTTAGCACTTCACAGATTAGACATACTGTGGGGTCAGTCTGAGTTCTTGTGTTTTTTTCCCTTTTTGTCACAATGACCCGTTACAGTGTGGATGTAGTACTTCAGCAGCCTGTGTGACCGACAGTTGCTTCTGTGGGTGGTGGTGTTTGTAGGACAATCTGCCTGCAGTGGTCATAAGACGATTTGGTTAGTATTAATGCTTGGGTTATTTAACAGTGATTCGCAATGACAACAGCCAATTGCTGGAGGCATTATGCTTTCTGCTTGTATGTCTGTCCATATCTCTCAATGAAGGACTCATTAAATTTTAGAAGTCAAGGTCACAGTGACCTTACATCCATCCCATTCTGATGATGTTTATCTCTGGTACACCTTGAGGGAAAGTCATTACATCTAGCACAGATGTACAGATACCTGAAATGATAAAACATTTGGTTTCACTTTGAGCTCATATAACACATTTTTGATCATAACTCAGGATAATTCCTATTCTACTTACGACAAAATACACCTGATACCTTTTAGTTAGCGTTCACTTATATTGTATGTTGTCCGTGAAAGCCGCACACTTCATACACTTGTGTGTGTGTGTTGTATCTTCATTCCCACTACATGTACTCTAGTGAGAAAAACAACAGAGCTGTTTCCACATATGTAAAACAACACATCATTATTCCTGCTGCGTTGCGATGCCTCTGTTTGTGGAACAGAATCCAGATTTTTTTTTTTTTGCTCAAACACAAATGACAAAAAAACGGACAGAACCGTGTTCCATGTGAGATGACAGTTTCATGTGATCTACCGGGTTTTATTTTGGTCTTGGCACAAACAGCTTATCAAGCCTGTGCAGTGTCCTGTGTGGATGATAACAGGAACTGGGTTTAAGCAAAAACCAGTGGAAAACTGAACTTTGTGATCCTGTCAACTAAAAATACTGTGGGTGTGCTTTCAAGACTACAATAACATACAAATAAATGTTTATATACGGAGTCCACTAATGCAGACATATGTGTACCATTTTTATTTGATTAACATTTCCATCAGTAATATACATGTACATGTGTTGGGCTTTCCCTGTGTTGGGTCACTGTTGTCAAGGCAATCCTAGAGCTGTTAGATCAGCACATTTCTGGAGAATTGATGTAATTGCTATCCCTGCAGGACAGCAGCAGCAACCGGAAGCAGATGTTTGTTTGAGGACTAAAGATACACTCTTGTTTCTCCAGTGCTAGTTTCTTGGCTTGCCCCAATCGGTGCTCGCTAGTGCTTTTAATAGGCGCAGACTGGTTCAGTCATCATTCTTTGAATTTGACATGTGCCCCCCCCCCACCTCCTCCACCTCTCCTCCCACTGCCCATCAACTATAATAAGATAAGGAATGGCTGGCAGCCCAAGCTTGCAAAGGGAAGGCAAAACAAAGACCGCCATAAGATAGGATGCAGAATTTTTGAATATATGTATGTAGTTACCTCTGCCAAGGAGGTTATGTTTTCACCCCTGTCCCTTTATTTGTTGGTTTGTTTCTTTTTAAGCAAGATAACAGAAAGAAACTGAGCAGATTTCCTCAAATCTTGGTGGAAGGATGCAGTATGGGTCACGGAAGAACCCATTAAATTTTGGTTTGGATCCAGGTTTTTCTTTAGCAGCTCAAGATAGAGTTTTTTCCTCAACATTTTCCCAGGGAAATAATTAATGGATCTTAATGGATACAAATCAGGCACATTTAGGGAATTGATGAGTGTGAGTCTATGTGAGTGTGCAATATGGTGCAGCTTGAGCCTTGGTAGAGGTATGTGCTCCACTGAGTGCCATTCTAGTTGTCCATATATACAATCTGGTGATTTGACACTCGGGTTATCTATTATTAAGTATCATACCTTGATTGATTTTGATTTATTTGCACATGCCTCATTAAGTTAATTTAGTCTGCTTCCTGTTGTTTTGAAACTTCCAGTTAGATTTAGTAGACAGATTTAGTAAAGTAACATGTGGCTTTCATTATATTCCATCACTTCAAGTGTCTGGGATGTATGGTCCAAGAGAGGGGACGTCCAAATTCAGGGTTCACAGCACAAGCAAACATTCTCTGCTTTTTAGAAAGGAAGCCAGTGATCAAAAGCACCATGTCATTGTGGTATTGAGGTGCATCCTTCACTTGGCCTCTGTGGTTGCTGCAAGCTGCAACAACAGGTCTGTCTCTTTACATAACCTTCCATGAGCACAGAGGAATGCAAACTGGAAAGGGCAGATCCTTTGCACACACCCCTCCCATCCAACACTTACACTAAGTGACTCCCACACACATACGGTCCGTCACTCCTTATCTCTTCAGCAACTTTGGGGCAAGGGCTCCCTGACCCTGTGCAGTGTGTGTGTGTGGTGTGCAGAGACCGGGACAGAGCAGCAGTCAGAGCTGAGATTGTGCGACCCGATCTGGAATGGGAGAGAGAGTCACAGTTGCAGCTGCTCTCTTGCATTAAGAGGCTCTCACTCTGACAGAGGACAATCACAGGGACAGAGGACTTCCACGGCTGCCATTGCCTTTTGCCCTCAGCCGTGACTTCAACTGAGAGATTTCCACGGTGAAGGGGATAACTGGATTGAGTATTATTGTGCTCGTTTATATGAATTCCCCATCCTGTCTGGCGCGAGGATGAGGATGAAGGAGCTGTCTTTGCGTCAGGACCCTGACCTGAGGAAGGAGTTGGCTCTGCTGGCACGTGGCTGTGACTTTGTTCTGCCATCTCGCTTCAAGAAGAGGCTCAGAGCTTTCCAACAAGGACAGGCAGGTGTTTGTTTGAGTGTACCCTTCACTGACAGGCTTTGCCGGCCTGTCAGCCAGTGGGCAGGTCTATTATTGTAGACTAGTATGTGTGGGCTTGATGTCTTGGTATTCAGATTGCATTGTAATACAACTCTGCTATAATACGAGCAACATATGCCTCACTGTTTACAATCATTCAGTACAAGGTGGAGCTGTATGTAATTTGGAGAAGTGAGGACATATGAGCAGTTGCATTACTTTCTCCAGAAATATTTACACAACTGTGAATTGCGACATTTGTGCAATCATGTCTTCCGCTCATCAGTGAATTACGTACAAAGAGACACGAGATGTGAGCCTTGGTTATAATGATGGAATGATGTTTCATCTTGTGTGGTATGATGTGCTCATATGCTTCACTGTCCTCTTTCAGGACATCATTGTCAATGTGCAAAATGTCATGTGGCTTACCAGTTGTGCTCAAGAGCTCTGCTAGTGGTTAGCATGACGAGAGAGGGAGGGAGAGAGAGAGAGAGAGAGAGAGAGAGAGAGAGAGAGAGAGAGAGGGGACAGTGCGGCCAACAGGAGATGTTTATGTCCTTTTATAGCCATGACTGACACCAACACACAGGACAGAGAAGAACAGAGGATCAGCAGCATTCATTAAAAATGAGCAGATTACCTCTGAGAGAATACTGTAAAACATTTTCACTCCATAATGACACAAATACATGTAGAAAGGACACGGATTGATAAATCCCAATAATGTCCCCCTCTATATATATATATATATATATATATATAAGGTTTTTTTTAAGTTCTGTTGTCGCAGACCTAATGTTTATATGTAGAATCTGTCAACTATGACCAGAGGTGTGAACAATGAGTAGAATGTGTCAGGCTAAAATAAACAGCAAGAAGGTATTTTTATCTCTTATCAGGGCAACGTGTGTGTGTGTGTGTGTGTGTGTGTTTATTTAAGTATTAAAAGCCACAGAGAATGATCCTGTTGAATAGTCTTTAAATACGAGATGACTTTTGAGTGAAGTGTGCTCTCCTCAAGCTGTTTTTAATAACTGGCTAATATGTGCAACATAACACAATTAGATCCTGAGGCATTCTGGCTTTTTATATGTGGCTATGGAAATATCTTGACAGATTCATGTCCTCCATTGCACCGTCCTCAGCAAGCCGCACACAAGAGTAGTTAATTCCCATGAACTTGTCTTAGTATGTCAGCTGTGCTTGGTTGGTGTGGTAAATCATACTGGTTAGAAATCAGATTTAACTTGACATGAAGGCCTGGGAACAATGTTACACAATGTTGTTGTTGTCAGATGTTAAAAGAGAAACTGGTTTCCACTGTCATGACTACAGCTTTACAGCTTTATAGCACTAACTGCAAAGCTATGACACACAAAACCTTTATTTTAAGGTCGTAGGGAGAATTGGTTAAAGGACACAAATACACAGGTGTGTCCAGGCTCGTATATTGGATGGTTTCTGTTTAAAATATTTTGAAGAGGTGTGGCACTATTGAATAACATCCAGTGGAGCTGGTTAGAAATTAATTGGTTTGGAGATATAAGGAAATTGAGCGTAACATTGTGGCTAATATTAACTCCAAGCTAACAGACCCACAACCCCTACTGTACAGTTAAAACCTAAAACACACACACACATCACATGCCAGGCCCACCTCTGCCTCCATACTCTAAACTTTAGCAAGGCGGTCCTGCTTATTGTACCTGCTCAGCTGCTTTTTTAAGTGTACACATTTATTGTAGCTCTCCCCCAGGAATATAATCTTATATGACTTCTAGTGATAGAGCTATTTTGACCTATTGGCCTTTTTTCCAGCAGACATTTGGCACAAGTTACCAGGAGCACCATTGGTATAATTAAGAGTTATTCCATTAAAGTGTATTAGTTGTTGGGTCCTGATACTGTGCATGCTGGATCACTGCTGTGGTTACTGGAGCACTTACTTCGTTTGATAATATTGCTATTGACATGTTTCCTGCTTTTTTAAGTCAAAATATCTGAAGTGTTAAAAGGTTGTCTGGTTTGTTTCCAGATAAATGGAGAAGTGTTAAAAAGCTGTTCTTACATTAAATTAAATCTAATAGGGTTGAATCAACGATCATTTTCATTACCAATTATCTTCTTAATTAATCATTTGGTCTATACATTGTTGGCAAATATTAAAAACAACTGACATTGGTTGTAATTTTCAACAGTCCAAGTTGACCTCTTCAAATAATGTATTTGTCAAGAATCCCAAATTCTTGTTTACCTTCACATTTCGCAAAGAACAGCAGTAAATCATCACATCTGAGAAGGAGCCCCAACCACAAAACGTTTTGCATTTTCACTTGAAAAATGACAAAAATATAAAGAACTTTGCAACTGATGACTGGAAATATTGTTTGGTTTGAAACATTACTGACACAAAGTGTTATTTTCATGTGTTACCACATCTTTTTTTGTTAATAGCTTTCATTTTGTCTTGCTACAGTAAGGTCACAGATTGTGTGACCAAAATTACAAGTTGTAAATAAGTATTCAATTAATGAATGTTCTTGTATTTGTCATGTAGAAATAAGAGTAATCCTCCGTCAGTGGATTAACACATGCACATGTTATTCATGATTGATTTTCTCTGCCATGTCTTCTTTATCTTGTTATATACATCCCTCAGATTAGACATAATTTGATAAACAGATGCCACTAACAAGTTACTAACAATACTAGGTCAATCGAGGCCTTTAGCAACTATTTATCAGGCCAAACATCCAGCACCTGTTAATGTCAGTTTACACATCTTAATTGAAATCTATTACAGCCTTACAATCCTGCAACGGGTACTGTGTATCACAGGCGGCTCTATTACAGATAAATGGATGAGATTGCAGAGTAGTCACAACTCTTCCCTTTGGCCTGCTGAGAGGTGTGGTTACACGGATGCCAGCAGTGCAGAGTTTGTGTTAAGACAAGCCTCAGCACATGGGCTGCTTGAGCTGAGAAGTGTTTGCAAGCATTATTGGCTAACAGTTTATTTCTGTGTGTCTGTCTCAGGCCCAGGTGAGGACAGAGGAGCCCGTCACCACAGCGCTCAGTGAAAGCATTCCAAAGTTTTACTTCCCACTAGGCCGACCCCAGGCCAACCTCAACATCGACAGCCTCATTTCCAAAATTGAGAAAATATTTTCCCAATTCCCAAATGAAAGGGCCACCATTGAGGACATGGGGCAGGTTGCCAAGGTGAGAATGTGATATGTAGCACGGCGGTTCAGCTGCCACCCAGTAAATTATTTTCATTTGTGCCATTTAGCTCCTGACTTTACAAATGTTTACTGATTTTTTTAATTTATTTTTTTAAAACCCCACGGAAAATATTATCTTCCTCTCCCAGGGGAATGTGAGCATTGGCCTGAAGGGAACCTGAGTAAAGATATAAATGACAAGTAGATTTCCTCAGGGAAGTCTGCAAGTGATGCAGCACTGCTTTTGAAACCAAACAGAGTCATGTGTCATGTGCTGTTCTTTCCTGCATGAAATGTCATGTGTAAAATTAAAGCGCAATTTTTTTTTAACATTCATATTTCTCCTTTATATCCACACCACACACAACCCCATCCTTCCCTCCTTGTCTCCTCAGGCCTGTGAGTGCCCCGTCTACTGGAAAGTGCCATTGTTCAACTCCGCTGGAGGCGACAGGACGGGCTTCGTGTCCGTTCACAAATTCGTGGCTATGTGGAGAAAGTAAGACAATAGCTCCTCTTATTCTCACCCGACTACTGGTTCACTCACTCTCAGCCAAATGGCTCACACTGTCTCCTCTGGACAATGATGACGACTCGCGAGGGATCACAGATGCTGCATGCAGTATCTGCTATTATCACATTTTCCTTTTCATTTCTTCACAGAAATCATTGATCACAAAGCCCTTGTAAAACACTCAAAGGGGACAGTCTCTTTGCATATACAGTATATAAATGAAAACATCCATTCAGTGTCTTTCTGTGTGAAATTGAAAGGAATACCATTGGTCTTTTGTAATGGTGGCTGCTCGCTGTCTGCTGAACACGATTGCATGCTGTAGGCATGGTCTTGTATTAATGTATGAGCCTCCAGAGAACTGCACAGACCTGGCCTTTGACTTGAGCTCATGACTGAGCCCTTCTCAGATGAGAGGCCACACCACACGCCTGCATTATTTTTCCGCCGCTACCAGAACTCTCCACGCTTATAATCACCAGGCAGCGATTCAGAATTCTAATTTCAGAATGTATTATACCTGCGTTTGCACTATTATGTGGAACTATTCAAAACCTGTGTTGCCAAAAGAATGATAAAAAGCCTAGAGAGAACATGAGAGTGAAGGAGGGAGAAACCTTGCAACCATCTGTTCTCTCTTTTCTTCTCCAGAATTCTGCAGACCTGTCACAATGACGCTTCTAAATTCGTGCACCTCTTGGCCAAGCCTGGCTGCAATTACCTGGAACAAGACGACTTTATTCCATTCCTGCAGGTACGGGCCGCAGCACACCCAGGGAGAGGGCTGAACTTGGCAATGTGCGATGGCAAAAATTGCTTTGGGTTTAGTGGTGTGAACAGGACATTTCATGTGGTAGAGGACTAATTTAGGGATATGACTGTATGCCAGTAATATGGTGGTGGAGTGTCTCCACAAGAGGAGATTCCACTGGTGCAGGATTCAAGCTCAGCCAAAATTAACCAAGTGGAGATGGAGGTAAAAATTTATTTGATGTAATCCGGTGTCTTAAAAAGTCAAAAATTTAATAATATGAAATTTAAAGCTTTAAAAAGCCTTAAATACAGTAAAATATTACGTTGTAGGTCCTAAATTCTTTCAGGTAGGTCTTAAGCATAACGTCCATTTAAAAGCTACTTCAGTTGTGCTTTTCAATTAGATGGATTTTTTTTTTTAAGGCAAATGTTTTGATGGTGTGCATAGTTTGTAATTCATCAGTGTGTTGTAGTTCTTTCTCAACAATGTTATATTAGAACAATGTAATAAAACTGCAAACAAGATCATTGTGGAGCTGATAACAGACACCTTGTTCAAAAAGACTATGGATACAGTACATGCTCTTTCTGCCTGTAGTTAACGTAAGATAATGTAGCGTATAAGTTACTTCACCTCATCTTCAATTATAGGTAAGTCTTGGTAATTCTGAGACTGACATTCCTTCATATCTGTCGCACTTGACATGGGTCTTGATTTGCATTATGGTTTGATAGAGTTGTTGAAACCTACAGAAACCCTGGTAAAGCATCGAGACAATCCCAGAAAACATGCTTTCATATTTATCAAATCTTTCCCTGAGAATCATCTAATTGACTGTTTGGCCGGTCTCACCATGTGGACCTGCTGTGCTGGCTGTTTGTGTTCTCACTCCACCTGACAAGCTGTTGCTGCTCCGTGCTGGCCCCACCCTACACCTGATTCATTTTCATGCTGGCAGGAGCAGCTGGGCTGTGCCGAACAGCCGTTAGCATACCAGCAGAGATGCCTTGTGGCACTCGCAGTTTAATTTGTACGGTTCGGCACAGCGAATCGCCTTTGACTGTTTTGATGAATGAAAGGCGGATTGCACTGGAGTAGATTTGACTGTCCCCGCCTGTTTCCTGTGCCCCGTGATTTATGTGTTTCTCTATGATTTAATTTCTCACAGTAAGAGTCAAAGAGGCACGACGGCTGCCCTGAAATAAGGCCTTTTAATTTCATTGCCGCCTTCGCATTTATGTCAACAATTCTTTCCTCCAGCAGAAGAGAAGGGGGTAGAATGAAGAAACGACAGGGTTCGATGGCAGGAATATAGCTACAGTGCGTTTGAAATGCAGCACACCCCCTCTGTGACTTTATGGCACGAGGAAGGGGAGAAGGTTAAGAGCAGTCACCAGCAAACGTCTTTTAACCGGCCTTCCCACCACTTTCCTGTTAAATCTGAAAAATGTAAGCTCATCCTAAAAGTGGTTGACCCAGTGATTTCTGACTTCAAAGAAGCATTTGAATTCGTGGTCTCTCTCCGAACGAGGCCTGGAGCCTTTTCTTTACGTAGCACAATTTATAAAGCATATGGTATGACAGAGTGATGTCGATTGACATTAACGACTTCTGATGTTTGCTTTCAAATCCCCCCTCTGAATGTCATGTGTTCTGCCTCGCAAAAAAAGAAAGACAGATGTGGTTTTCCATGTAACTCATCTGTAAGTGTAACTGCAGTGTTCAGCTGAACATATGTATTTGTAATTGTCGATCAGCATGTCACAGAGTTGTTATTTTTGCATTTGTGTTCATTAGTTTTGTGAGGTATGTTTTGGAATTGAAGCAGATGTGCAGTAGAAATAAAAGGGAGCTAACTTTACTTTATATTTCCAGGATGTGGTGAACACTCATGCAGGCCTGGCTTTTCTAAAGGACGCACCGGACTTTCACTCACGATACATTACCACGGTATGCTGCCGTACTAAAAATACTGCAGCTAGTGAATCATTCAAACCAGATTGCAATGAATAAGATTTGTTTATGGGTTATTGCACATGATAACACTGTCTACTTTTTTTTTCAGGTGATTCAGAGGATATTTTACAATGTGAACCGGTCATGGACTGGAAAAATATCAGCTCATGAGCTCAGGAAAAGTAACTTTCTTCAGGTAAATGATGTTTTCATGCTTTGTCCCATTTTTTTTCTATTTGTACTAAAATGCATTTTAAAGTATTTCACTAAAGATGTCTGTAGGTTTTAAAACTTAATTCAGACATTCTATATAAACACTGTTCTTTAGTTGCACTTATAATAATTTGAGTCCTGATACTTACTTCTATGCTGAACCTTGTTTTTTGTCTAAAATAAAACTGGTTTTAAACTGTTTAGCCAGATTATCCAAACCACTTTATTTGGAGGTAAAACTGAAAGACTAAATATATCACAGTGTTAGTATGATACAATAAGCGAGAGTAGTGTAGAAGTATTCTTTAACCTTTTGAGGGGTATTTAAAAGGCCAGTCTGTTTAATAATTGTACCCATAATTAATAAATTAAAAGTAAGTAAAAACATTTACTTTTTTGTACTGTGCCAGAATGTGATGTTGCTGGAGCAGGAAGAAGACGTGAACCAGCTGACAGAGTTTTTCTCCTATGAACATTTCTACGTTATCTACTGCAAATTCTGGGAGCTAGACTCAGACCATGACCTCTACATAGACCAGAAGGACCTGGCACGACACAACGACCAAGGTGAATGAACACACCTGACTTTCACCAAGATATTTACACCAGACTGGAATCAAATATTTACAAATATGATTGTAGAATTTTTTTTATGCCTCCAGTGTTCAGCTGGATTCAAAGATGAAATTATTATATTTTTGTTGATGTGAGTAAGAGGTCAATATCACTGTGACCTCACAAATCCCTTTTCCCTTGAAAATGCTTTATATTAAGAGCACATCGAGAGAATTTGGAACAAATATTTACTTGGTTTAACTGATTCGATTTGGCTGGCCTCACAAAACATGTTTTTGGCCTCTTGAACAGGTCTGCCTTTAGGGAATTTCTTCAGATTTAACTACTTGGCATTTGGACTCAAAAATGAATTGATTAAATTTCAATTGTCAAAAGTCACGATGATCTTATAAGAGTCTCTTTATATGAGGACTGAAGCTGAATAGAAGCAGAATGTGTACGGAACCTTGTCCGAGCACAATAAAGTAATTTTCCTCTAACCTTTCTGCCACCTTTGGGAACAGTCAATAGTTCAAAACTATATTAAACAATAAAAAGTATTAGTAAATGGTATTTTTTTGTCCAGGTTTACTGCTCACATGAAAACGCACAAAATACTCGACGCTTCTTCCCCTCGCACTTCACAACACATGCTCTCGGTTGATGGCCTGTGAGTGAGGCAGGGGAAATGAGACACAAGATCAATGAGGGAGCAGCATATAGTATACTCTGCTCCAATGACGCCATGTCTGGAACAATTTCTTCCACTATATGGTCAAAATTATGACTGGAGGATTTATAGTATTGTCAAGATATAAGAAAGAAAGAGCTGTACTATCGAGTCTGGATTTACTGTCTGTGGGAATGGATTACATGTGTTGTGAAAAAAAAATGTACATTAACTGAGAGCGCTTTTGTCTAAAGAGAGAAACGATGATGTTTTGAACTAATCTTTTTCCTCTTTTTTTCAGCCATGTCGCATAAGATGATTGAAAGAATATTCTCAGGAACAGTAACAAGGCAAGTCGAACATATCCTGAGTTTAAATGACGCTCATTAAAAGTAGCAGAAATAGTTTTGAGCATGTTTTCGTTCCATTGCTGGTTTTTAATCATGGGTTTTATTCATTCAGGGACAGACGGGTGCATAAGGAGGGCAGGCTGAGTTATGCCGATTTCGTCTGGTTCCTCATCTCTGAGGAAGACAAGAAGACCGACACCAGGTATGAAGACACACGCTGCATCCCAAATCACTCCCTTTTACTACAAAGCGCTTTACGTATGCGGCCCAACGTTTTATTTTACTGTCAAAATTCTGAGCGTGAAAGATATGCTACATATGACCAACATTTCCATAGAATTTCAACTTTCCTTCTGCTGCAATACACTTATTGAGGATGTGGAAATTACAGACAGGGGACACTAAAACTAGAGGTGGTGAGACGAAATGACTACGATTCATGAATACCCAGAAAATGTAATTTACTGCTCGCTACAGAGTCAACTATCAGGTCTCTACAGGCTGCTTTTAATGTGGATATTTTAACCGGGTCCTGTAGGAAAAGCACAGATGTAAAAGATCAAATAGACGATGACTGAATTGTATTTTGCTGCTGCAGTGTGAGGTTCTGATGTGTTGCTATGTGAACTCACTCACTGTCAAACTGTCATGGCGTACAGGGACGTTTGAATCATTAATGTTATTACTAACACCTGTGCTTTTCCGACAATTACAAGTCAGAATGTGGGGTTGTGAAACCGCCTTTTTCTCCACCAATTACGTCCTCCTGTTGCTTTACAGCTTTTATGTCTAACCCGCACCACTGCCTGCTGCTCCTTTCCCTTTTATCTGCGTCCAGTATAGAGTACTGGTTCCGCTGCATGGACCTGGACGGGGACGGGGTGCTCAGCATGTACGAGCTGGAGTACTTCTACGAGGAGCAGTGTCAGAAGCTGGAGACCATGGCGATTGAGCCCCTTCCCTTCGAGGACTGCCTCTGCCAAATGCTCGACCTTGTCAAGCCTGAGGTCGAAGGTTGGAGCCTTTTTTACTTTTATACACACTCTCAGAAGTTCACGCACCGAGTCCGGACATGACAGACACCCGTTCAAAACGTTTAGGCCAGGTCATTGACCGTTAGCTGAGGGAGCAGTTATACATAGCTGAGAAGCGGAGACACTGGTCTGGACTGCCTGTTGCCAGCTGCTCGTGTCCTCTTCACTGTCAACAAATTCCCCTCAGCACTTAGCTTTACCAATAGGACACGAAGAAGACACTGGTCAATGTTAAGGGCATATTTAGTATTGATAGGCGCAGCAGGAATGTGACCCTAAGTCGACCTTGTGGGTGGGCCGCGGGGGTGCAGCTGTGTAATATAACATGTAATATGAGATGTAACAACTTCTCTACTGATGTTTTCCTCAATGGTTGCGTAACTTCCAAACAAAACAACCCTCACATTTACAACCGATTTGAAAGTCTGTTAAAATGTCACATTTAATTAGACGTCCTCCACGAGATTTGGGGCATGTGGAATTTGAAGATGTTACATTTGATGACAAGGAGCAAGACATAATATGCAGATCAGAAGAGTCTGATGGCGTTTTCATAAACAAACTAGAGGGTGTCTAAAATGCCACCGTCGAGGGACGCACAACTTTATTCTCTCATCAAGCACAAGTCTCTTTTCTGCTCTTTCAAAAGTCGAAACTAGGATGTTTGGCTGCTACAAAGATATCACAGTTACATCACTTCATTTCAGACGTCGCAGAGCAAGTTATGGTGGGTTTGGAGAGGATTTTGAAAGCACATTGTTGTGTTACTGTTAGGCAAGTGAATTTTGTCATAACTAAATGGCAACATAAACACATTAGGCTGAACTCTTGGGTTGCATTTGAAAGAAGGCGATTTTCACTCATGAGAAGGATATTGCTGTCGAAGTCCGTATATTGTGTAAAATCAGACTTTTTATAGTCAGATGTTTTACACAGGTCTAAACTATTTTGTCAGTTATTTGTGATCTGACTGTTTCGATTAGCAGTTAATAATTACATGTCATAAATTTCAAACACTCTGCTTCATACATCTGAAAAGTTTTCTGATTCACATCTCTCATTTGAATAAATTTGAGTATTTTTAAACTTTTAGCAAAATAAACAGTTTCTAATAACTTGATATCCTGTCACAGATGATTTAGTTAATCGGAAAAATGACTGACAGATGAATGAATAATTAAACAATCGTGAATCATGAAAGCGATCATAGGTCTCCGCAGTAGCTTCAAATACTGTGACCATATTGCTTCGTAGTTTGATGAGACAGACCCTCTCCTGCGCCAACCTGACAAATACTGTGTCAAGGACCCACACAGACCTCTGCAGACATGCAGGGACTATGATTCTGCTCTTAAGATTGGATGGAACAGCCAGACGGAAAAAGTCTGAAATAGTTTAATGATTTACATACATAAATGATGATGATTGTATTCGGGAAGCTGACAAAAGTGACTTACTCTACCCTGCCCAGGTAAGATCACGCTGCGGGACCTTAAGAGGTGCAAGTTGTCCCACATCTTCTTCGACACTTTCTTCAACATCGAGAAATACCTGGACCACGAGCAGAGGGACCCGTTCTCTGCTATAAGGGTAAGGAAGGTTCAACCCTGATAGGACTACACCAGATGTTAAAAAGATTTGTGAAGTGAAGTTGACGATGTAATTTGTCGTGTGTTTAAGGAGGTGGAAACAGACGGACAGGAGATAACAGACTGGGAGAAATACGCTGCAGAGGAGTACGACATCCTGGTGGCAGAGGAGGCAGCCAACGATCAGTGCAACGATGTGTAAGTCTGAATCTTCTCGAATGCGGCTGCTGCTACAAACCGGGGCACGATTTAATCTGACTGTCGGAACAATAATTGAAAGATGAAAGTGAAAATCTGAAGAGTCTTCAACTCCCCAATAAAATCTATATACTTTCTTAGGACCTAAAACTGTTTGATTTAAGACAGCTCGATGATGCACAACAGAAAACATGGATGTGCACACAACCTCTGATGCACGTTTTGAAGTGATTGTAAAAAATATATACAATTGGTCACAATGAATAATAGGTGACCTGAAGCAATACTTGGTGGTTTTAGTTTACTATTTTCATTCAAACATTTGATAAGATGTTACACCACAACATCTCGGAGCACCATAAAAATAGGGTGAACGGTTTAGTTTGGTTCGGTTACTATCCCATCTTCTTCTCTTCCTTTATCAAATAGGAGAAGAAATGTTATAAGGATTTATTCACTTCATAACTTAAATGGACGTTTTGAAATGGGTGCTTACAGTTGTTTGAGCACTTAAAAATCGTATTTGTATTCCTACAGAATGAATGACTAATAATTACTTACCTATGTCCTTATTTAACAGATTATATATTTATTTCTATATGGTGCCGCAGTGGACACTTACTGTAGCTCCAGAGGACAGAGGGGAATTGGGTTAATAAAGTAGTTGATGAGTTCAGAGCCAGAGACACGGAGACTTTCTGCTGTCAGCTCGGTTACAGACTTTGAGGAATAAACTGCAGCTCTCACACACATCAGGACAGCAAACAAGAGGAAGAAAGGTGGTGACCATTTTCTTCACTGTCACTTTTCATGCACCTTCTTTTGTCTGCACTCAACAGTGTAATTTTCCTAAAAAAATATTTTCCAGCCAATACAAGCAGCAGAATTTTTGTTTCTCTATATTAATTTCAGCCAATGTCCAATCTTTAAATCCCTGTTGTTTAATTAAATTATTAATTTATCTTAATCATTGCTACTCAAAATAAAAATAATTTAAGATAAATAAAATGAACCTTATAACAACAATACAGAAAAAATAACCTCATCTTATTAAATATACAGGGAAATATTCATATGATCAAAGAAGAACAGTGTTGAATTTTTGACTAAATTATTGTGTCCCCTTCACTTTAATCAAAGATCATTTTTTAATTTGTAGTTATAGTGTTAGCTATCATAAATACAAATATGTATTATGGTTATCAGTGCTGCAGGACATATCTCAAATGATTATCAGGTGTGAAAAGACATTTTGATAAAGCTAAGTCTGGTTTTTTATAGGTCTTTGATGTTTAAGTACAAAGTTAATTTACGCACAGATAATAATCCTCACACATTTTTTTAAGTAACTTAAGTAGATTCCATTGTTTATCAGACCATCAGAGTTTGGATGGTCTCATTTCTAAGAGTGAGGATCCAGTAGTGGATCCCCTGTGAGGAGTGAGGCTGTTGACAGGCGTGTTGTGTGGCTCTTTTAGGAGCACCACTGACTTCTAAAGACAGGCTGCTACCCAGAGCAGGTAAGACTCTCAGAGTAACCAGCAGGGACTAAGTGTTCTCCACCTCTCTCCCTTTTCTCTGGGACGAGTTTGATCCTTAACCCACTCCAAACCCACACCCCCCAGTCTGAGCCGTACTGCTGACAGCAGAGAGTCGTTTTATCAGTCAGCTCAGTATCGTGTGTGTGTGCGGGGGTCTGTGTCTGACCCAGACCACTTGTGTTTTTATCCTCCCTCTTCTCCACTACTGCACCATCTCCGTCCATGCCTGTCATGTGGTGCCCCTCCATCCTTTCTCTAAAGCAACAACTGGTTTGCTTAAGAGCTCCCGTCTGTTTAAAGGAATAGTTTGACGTTTAAAGAACTTCACATAATTCATCTCCCACTTTGTCACCGAGAGATCATGAGAGAAAAAAATGAAGCTACCACCAGTAGCTTATCAGAAGGTAAAAAATGCACCTAGTCCAGGTTCATTTTACTTTTTTACCAATTGTGTTTGTATTCAGTTATCTTTGGTCAGCAATTTTGAAACTGTCCATTCCACATAAGCCTGGAATCCTTCTGTCAGCATACATAGTTTAAAAATGAAATTATCACCTTAAAAAATGACAAATCTTTTGTCATAATCACTTAAAATATAATTGTAGAATAGTTGCCGGTTGTAAATTTTTTATTTCACAATTAATAAAAAAAAATGCAACTGACTAATGTAAGATATCAAATATAATCATAGACATTAATAAGATCAGAAACTGTTTATCCCACGATCAGGGAGATTCACAGAGAAGAGAGAATGTGAAACGTAAAAAATTTAAATAAAAATAGGCAATAAAATATAATATAAATATATATGTAAGTAAGTAAGAGATATGTACATAATATACACAATGTCTGTCTGTTTAGCCTTTATTCCAACTTATTTTGGGCCTTTTTCATTTAAAGTCCTTGAATGAACATAAAGCACTGAAAATATTATTAATCCAGATTTAAAATGTAAAATAAAAAAAATGCTTCATTGTATATAGGCATAAATGAAATATGTTCAACATCAGCACTTTAAAAGTAATGTTATGTTACCGTAAATCAAAGTTGAGTAGATTCGTCCACGAACAAACTCGAGGGCTTTTAAAATGTAAACATTAATTCATGGGTTTTAATTTGGACAAAAACATTTCCTGTTGTTTTGCTAAGCTAACAAGCTACTGGTTGTAGCGTCACATTCTTCTCATCTAACTCTCTGCAATAAAATAAACAAGCAAATTTCCCAAATGTCCAACTATTCCTTTAACATGTGTTTCCTTTAATACATTCACCAGAGTAAAGAGAACTCTTGAATGTGTTTTAATGATCCTATCAGCGTCTTTGTTTGAAAGTCAACATGTATTAAATTATGTTGAGTCTTAAAACAACACTGACATCTCTATATGTACATGGGAAAGGTTTTTGTTTGCTGTAATTATTCCCTCAGTTCATACCGACCGGTACAACATGAGAAGAAATGAGAAACACAGGCAGTGTTCTGTCGTTCATGTGAAGTAAATCAGAGTTTGACAAATCAAGTGGGTATTTTGTTTCCGTTCGTTATGTCTCCACAGACAGATTTTTCTTACTGGGCTGCAGAGAGATGGTAACTCAAAGAGGGATTTATTTTTATTAAAATGACTCAAACTCTCTCTTTTGATTTGTGCTGCTCGTACAGTTGAAGCTTCATGTGAACTTCACATCAACTTTGGCACAGATTTCGCTACAGACTGAGCTCTGGATTTAATCCCTGGTACTTACACACGAAAAAAAGAGAGGAAGGGATTTTTATCCAGTGGTCAGTATGAACAGAGAGAATGATTACAGCGGGTAAAGCCTGCTGCAGTGTTCAAGTGAGACTGTTGTTTTATTCAGTTTAACGTGGTCTGTGGCTGATCTTTTTCTCCGTGTGTGTGTGTGTGTTCAGGTATGATAACCCGCTGAGCCCTCTAGGGCAGCACATCTCCACGGAGCTGGGTCTGACAAAGAGACACTTCTTCGAGATTCCCAGTCCACACTGCAACCTGGACCTGGACGAGTACGAGTATGACGATGACGTCGAATGACCCTCGATCCCGGGAGTGTTTTCTCACGCCCTGCGGAAGTGACCCGAACTTCCAGAAGTGGGTCTCAAACAGCGGCGGATTAACATCAGGCCCAGAGATGTGCAGGTTACGCTCACTCCGCTCACAAGGACACGCTTACAAAACAGAGCAAAAACAGAGGAGACAGTCGGAGCACTGGTGGAGGAGGTCAGATCTGCTGCAGGAACAGACACGTGGGATGAAGAGGAGATGTGAAGTGGCCGTTCTTCATAATACTGTACCAGATGTTTTATTATTCTCACCTGTTATTTAAAAAAACACAGTTGAGTTCATGATGCGACGAGCAGCACGTTCTAGATGTTTGATGCCTCCTCGCGTTTTAAAGGAGACCCCATGTTTTCAGTTTTTTAATCTCCTCTAGTGAGTTAAGCTGCTTTCAGACTAACACTGAGCTCTGGATATTCCCCTGAAATGATATTTCCCCCCTTAGTAAAAATTCTGGATAATGTCCGAGCTCATGTGAGAATACAGCAGGAGATTATCAGATTCAGTGAGAGCATAGGGAACGTCTCTTAACACGTGACGGACGCAAAACTGAAAAAAAGAAACTAAAAGAATTCAAATATCTCAGGATGAAAAAGCGCGCGTAGAAGATGTCAACTTGCAAAGGCGGAAAAATGTGAGAGCTTTTGGTGACACGTGCTGACGCTGGTGTCGATATGCTGTGAACGAAGAAACACATGATCTCCACAGAGGAATAAATAATAATTAATAAGTCCAGCACCCGTTTGGCAGACCCTGAAAAGGGTTTTTAGTGAATGTAAAAGTTAAAAAGTCTAAAGGCCGCTGTAAAGGGAGCTCCTCTACCCCACAGCTCCTGAAACACCTCGTCAGTACTGAATGTTAAATGGTCTGTATTTATATAGAGTTTTTCTAGTCCTGATCACCACTCAAAGTGCTTTACAGTACAGTTTATTGCCATTCACCCATTCACATTCATACAGTGCATCTATGGGCAGCACTTTTCCTTCTATGAGGGGCAATTTGGGGTTCAGTGTCTTTCCCAAGGACATTTCGGCATGCGGGTGGGGAAGACTGGGATCGAACCACCGACCTTCTGGTTAGAGGATGAACGCTCTACCCCCTCACCTGATACTTCCAGGAAATTGTGATGTCAGCCCCAAAAAAAACAACAACAGAGGCCGACATTTTCGATAATGACCCGGAAGTTGTTGACCGATCCCAGCAGAACCAGCCGGTCAATCAGAGCAGACTGGGCTTTATTGGGAGGGAGGCCTTAAGGAGACGGGAGCTCAAACAGACAGAGGCTGAAAAGAGGAGCT
This sequence comes from Hippoglossus stenolepis, assembly GCF_022539355.2. Taxonomy (NCBI): domain Eukaryota; kingdom Metazoa; phylum Chordata; class Actinopteri; order Pleuronectiformes; family Pleuronectidae; genus Hippoglossus; species Hippoglossus stenolepis. The sequence continues at coordinate 18,983,672 of NC_061495.1, forward strand.
GCAGCAGTGGACAGTATGAGGATGTGTTTTCTGAACATTAGAGCATGTGAACAAGTATTAACCCCAATTAAAATCATGAACCTGAATATGAGCAGAATATGTCTCCGTAAAAAACAGGAAAAGTTGCATGTAAAGTTTTGTACCAGTAATGTTTGGAGCGAGTGACGTTTTATCTGAACACCTGCATTATGTTTTCACATGAGCTACTTCCCCCTCTTTACACACTGGACGGTCCGGAATCTGATTCAGGCTTTTAAATAATCATCATCTGCAGTCATCGGCAAATTTTTACATTCCAGTGATCATAACTGAATGTTTTCTATGAGGCTGTCAATTCATTCATGGTTCATTTGAGGTGAACGAGCCGCCACCGAGCCCGCTGCGCACACACACACACACACACACACACACACACACAAAAACGTCGTTCAGATGGCCAAACACACTGTATGTTGTACAGCTCTGTATTTACTATGACTTACTGTATGTGTGAGATGGGGTTTTAAATTATTATAGATGAATTTATAAATAACTGTAAATATGTATCTGGTGCTTGCTGTGTTGTAAATGATTTGGACGAATGTTTTAGACAGATTCTTTTTTCTATGTTTTAAAGTACTGAGTTTGTACTTTGACAGGACAAAAGGAAACCACTTTTAAAATGTTTTGTTTTTCTTTAAATTAATAATAAAGCCTTGGTTAATGGAAGAGTTGAGAAAACAGAGTCTGAAGTTTTATTTGATTAATGTAGTAAAAACTGGTTGTTGTATGTTCACTGTTACATCTCCAGAAGATTCTGTCCCCAAACAGTATCTGCTGCTGCTGGAGACAAGTGTAAAGATGGAAGAAAAGGGAAATGAAAAGCTTTCAAACATTTCTCACTTTGTAAAATGTCTTCTTTCATTTATTTTACTTTACAATACATAGGTAGTTTTAAGGTAACTTCAACCCAGCGTTTCCTATAAGGAGCAATAATAAAGTGACAGGTAGTAGAGGCATAATTCTTAACCAACCCCAGATAATAAACAAAGACAAATCATGGACCTGAGTTTGATCCAAATGAACAAATAAATCACTTGGTGGCACCAGTAACTTTCACATATAATCGACATGTGAAGCGATAAAGGAAAATCTGTACACAGATAAAAGCTGCTTCTCAAGTCAAACTGCAAAATGTTAAATTCAACTTGTACTTGGCCTTATTTATTATTAAGAGTAAAGCTTTTCAATAAATACCATAAATATAAAAAGACTAAAACCAACAATGTTTTAGCGCCTCTCAAAACGTTCCCACTTCCCTCCTAACAGACCCAAACACATTTACACCCACTGGATTTTTGAATATATATGTATATGTAGTATTTCACTATATTCTCCCCTTGTGCTGCTACTTCCTTGTTGCTGCTGTGTCATTTGGGAATTTCCTATACGGAGGATCAATAAAGGTTAATCTTCTCTTATAATACATGATTTTTAATAGGGCAACTTGTTCTCTATAACAGCTGAGCACCTAAATGCTTAACAAATGTTACTTGAACATGATTCAATTATCCAGGGCCTACTTTCAGGGTCGGGTTATTGCACCTTTGGAGTTCTACAGAGTATTTATCACAGGACGACAGTGGGATTTCCCATGTTTGTGGTAGTTAGGGAACATGTGAGACTATTGATGTGTTTTCAATACTTTCTAGGTGACATAACAACACAATGGCGAAGATATAAAAGCTCTAAAGACATTTTTTTGGCTACACAGACAACAGTCATTTGAATTGGCTGTGACTCAGGAGACAGAGGGTTGTCCACTAACCAGAGAGCAGTGGTTCAATCCCCAGCTTCTCCAGTCGGCATTCTGAAGTTGGACAAATAATGAGCCCCTAATTGCCCCTGAAGCGCTGCGTGAATGTGCAAATGGGATTTTTACTGTAAAGCTTTTTGAGTGGTCCATAAGACTAGAAAAGCTCCTTATAAATAGAGTCCATTTACCAATTCATTGGTCTGTTTTGGGGCTTTGAAGACAGAGTATCACCACATTAATCCTTAAAGCTGGTCTCCTCTTAAAAAACATGATGTACGAGACGTTTAGGAACTTTGGATGCTGGCCGGTCTGGACGTCTGAAGACAGAAGAAAAAAAAATAAACAAAAGAAACTCGCAGATGTTCCTCAACACCGATGTTCCTCAACCTCCTCGAATTCAAAGTTCGATCTCCACAGTGTCGTCCTCCGCCTCGTTGCTGGAGCTGAGGACGAACCCCTCTGGGTTCAGACCTCGTGCAGCAGGTTCCAGTGGAAGAGAAAAGAGATCCACGTCTGTTGTTTTCTCCTGATGACTGAGGAGTTTACCATCGTTAATACGAGTGAGATGAGGAGGATTTTATTTTTGTTCAAATATAAATCAGAATGTGAGAAATCATCGTCGGCCTCACCTTGGACTGAATTTAGATCTGTGACCTTTGCTAACTTTGGAATCGACAGGGCTGAACAGGCAGGGAGACTTACTTCCTGAAAAGCAAAAAGATGCACACGTGACGTAGCTCGTAAACAATATGATGTAACTCTGTTCTGTGCGGTACCTTCTAGTTTCTGTTTGGAGAAGGGAGAGCGATTGGGCGGGCAGGGCTTCCTGTCAGAGCTGACATAGGACACAGCATCCTCCCCTTCAGCTGCAGTCAGTAGGGAAGCACGATAGTAGACGAGCGGCTGCCAGCACTCGTCTCTGAGGTTTATGAAAAGCTCCGCTGTGTGTTTCTGCAGGTACATGAACCTGCACAGACAAAAGCATCAGAAAACGCCACGTTTATGAGATTTCAAATGCACTGTTTGGAAGTGCAGCACTTACACCGTCTTCTTGTCTGGTTTGAGCAGTTTGCTGGAGAACTCGCTGAGGATGGTCAGGTACGAGAGGAGCGGTGGCGTCGGTGTCTCCGGGGTCTGGTTAAACTCTTGGAACACAAACTCGATCCCCGTCCTGAATTAATCAACACAAAGACAAAGACGTTGAGGCACAAAAACCTGCAAATACTGACTCCAGATCGTGAGAACTTGCGCTCACCTGTGCATCATGACGACGCACTCCCGAAACTTGACGGGGTCCCCGAAGGTGAGGGCGAAGCGCCTGGCCAGCTCCTTGATGCTGGTGAAGGTCTGGACTCCTGCTTGAGCCCTGCCACCGCTCTCCTGCTCCTTTTTAAGTCGCACAAACAGCTGAGGAGCGCAGAAAAAAAACCTAGAATCAGCATCTTTCTGCTTGTGATGGGTTAACGATAATAATTTTTGGATGCATATGAAGTGACCTTACCTGTTGCAAGCAGAGGACTAGTGTGCGAGAACTCTCTATCTTATCCGTCTGTCTGGCCCTGTACATGGTCTCCTTGATGATGTCTCCAAAGTCGTTATAATACTGAGGGAAGAAAGAGAGAGAAAAAACTATTTGAGAAAGTTATTGGACATGTAAGCATTAAAGAAAAAACTAGTTATCTTACTTTAGAGTGGACACTGTGTGATCACCTAACCTCACTGACTAACACTTTGTATCACATTTGTGTAATCCATAAACAACACAAATTGTTAAAGCAAATATTTATAGTTTTACAGGAAGTTGGACTACATGTCCGACTATTTCTTGGTCAAGTGCAGAGACATTCTGGAGTTTCCCCAGAACAAGAAACACTCTGGCACATAACCCTGTTCAAACACATCCTAGCTAACCTTGTGGTGTGTTTAAACCCAACATAGATGCACGGTTGCACAATGGAACGATTTAAGGACACTTGAGCATGTGTTCAGTTTATTGGCTGTTTGGGTCCAGGAGACAAACTTCAGAGGTGCTGAGGGTCAGATCTTTTCACCTTTGGACCGAGTCATACCGACTGTTTCCCCTTGTTTAGGGCCTTTCCCCAAACTGTTGAACTATCCCTATAAGGAGTTGCCCTTTACCTTCGTGTAATACATGAAGACCTCAGCTGCGGTGCTCATCTCCAGCACCCCGTGCACTATCAGTTTGCAGAAGGCCGCCAGCAGATTTCTCCGTCTGTGAAGGTCCTCCAGCCTCTCCACCTCGGAGCCTTCGCTGACTGACGGAGCCAGACGGGAGGGGAAGTGTGCGGTCGGATGTGAAGTGGTGGAGAGCGGGGGGGGGAGGGAGGAGAGGAGGAGGGGGTGAAGTAAGAGGAGTGATTAATCATGAGAAATCATATAACAGAAAGGAAAAGAACAAAGCACAAGAGGGAAAGAGTGTTTCAGTTTGTTTCGGGACAATGGCTTTAGCAGGTGGAAATCAAAGATAACATAAGAGTAGAGTTATGGTTGTGACACCATGTGGCTTCAATCTTTCGCAGGGCTAATAAAACAGACGCGGAGGTGAGCCAGAGTTAATGGAATTTTCTCACGGAAAAAGATTGCCCTGATTTTATGATTTAACTCAGTGCCCTTGCCCTTCGAGTGATCTCTGATCCAGCAACTAATCGAAAACACTGTCTATACAACAAAACTGTTACCAGGCAAATCCAATAAAACCACGACTTTTTATTACATGTTCAAAAACCAATAATCCTGTATTGTATTTGGTTGAACATTTAAGAAATTCCCATCAGGACATTTATTGACTTCTGCGGACTCTCCCGTATTTGGATGCAATATGTTTCTGGAAGTAGAAACCCTCATGAAAGTTAATAAAGAAATGTTTTCGTTACACAGTCGAGCCGTTGAATGAATTCCTGGGTTTACCTGCAGGACTTCACAAAGAGAACACCCCGTATGTATTTCCAACATGTCAATCTTGTTTTCCTCATTTTAGATCACACAGGAGCATACTGTCCTCATCAATTTACAAGCTGCATCACTTTGCATAACAAAGTCGAACATCCTTTCATACAAATTAGTGGGCCCTGTTTCAGTCTGAAGGTATTAACAGGTTTTCCTTTGTAATTGAGGGTCAATTGTCAGGTCAGGTTGCAAATCAGGCCCCATTTGCAGTCGGCAGGCAGCTCTGCAGTGAGTTATTAAGCCAAACGCGTGGCCGTGCATTTAATATCTGCATGTTGTTACCGCGCTCTGAACCGAGGCGTCCTCTGAGCAGCAGGAGGACGCTCGGGCAGAGTGAGAGTGCCATCTACTGGGCATGTACACCACCTCGTTTTCTCCTGGGTGTCCTCAGACGCTGCCTGAACGCAAGTTTGTCCAACGCACAAATATGAAGCAGAAACTTTTATCTGAAAAGTTTACAGAGAAAATAAAACCTATTCTCAGTTTTGTAGAAGTCCTGGAACTTTAATGTTTCAAATGCATAACATGTAAAACTAGAAGGCACACAGTCGAGCCAAGGCCCGACAGTCCCCTCGTCAAACCACAATTAAATTCACTCGATCTGTCTTTTTATTTGGATCTGCGCTCAATTCCACATAGATCACAGTCCAACTGATTCTTTTCATCAGGACCCATGAATTATTCTCTGGAAAATTAGAGAAAGTGATGATAAGTGCCCTATCTGGCAAGAAATTCAATTCAATTACTTTGTTTAAGTTACATTACAATCAAGTTGTAGTTATAGAATCATTCTATATTCTATATTTTCCACCTAGTTTTCTTGAAACTTTACTTATAATTTTCTAAATTTCATAAAAATGTGTGAAGACTAGTTCATAAGCTTCCACAAATGTGCTACATCTTGTTTTACAGGTCTGATCTCATCAGTTTCAAAGACCAACATTAAGAATTTCAACCTACATGCAGCATTAATGTCAATGTAATTATTGTTTACTGATTATCAAACCTATCTATAATGAATGGTAGTTCAAAGTCATAAAATAGCAAAATTAAGAATTTAGTATAATGGACATTTGTATGAGTCTATGCACTATTTTTAATTTATCTACAACTAAAATAAACAAATGTATTTTAAAGTCCTTAAAAACTGTAGAAACTTACATTTTTGCAATTTCCTTTATAATTATAACCACATTTTTATCTTGTTAATATCTTAATTTAAAGTTTAAAACAAAACATTTTAAGGTGGAAAATACAGAACCTGTGTTACTGCTGCATCTACTCCTTCTCAGGCATTGATTTAAAATAAATCCAGGATCTATCACATTTGTATAAACTACTGAATGAACCAAAGTATTTGTCACAAAATCATTTTCATGTGCTGATTTATTGTGAGCACAGAGATGAATGTGAAAACATCCCTCTCCTGTCAAACTCCCGCACAGTGAAGGTGAAGGAAACCGTCTCACCTCTGCTCTGACTGTCACAGTCTGGGCCAACAAAGACGTGCATGCATACAAAGGTCGACAGCGCCCTCTGCAGTTTGGGACTGGGCGTGTGGAGCAGCGGACCGAAGGAGGTGGGATCCCACACATGGGTCTGGTAGGAATGAGCCACCAGGACGTCACACACACCCAGGAAAGCCTGAAAACAGAGAAATGACAGAACGATTGGAAAAGGCTCAAATAAAAGAGGAAACGGTGCCAAAACCGACACCTGACGGCTGCTGCCCACCTGATGTCGGACGCTGTGGTCGGAGTGAGAGAGACAGCGATGACTCCGCTCACAGAACAGGCGCAGCTGGAGCCTCTGGGCCACAGCCTTCTCCTTAAATATACACACACACACACACATGCATTGTGTTGTTTTCAAAAAGGAAACTAAAAGAGAAGCTGAAACTGTGCAATCTTGTGACTGAACCTAAAACTCTTCCGTATTCTTACAAAGAAACCTTAAACCCAATAAGGTTTTTAAGCAATAGATATATTCTATTTAATGGTTTTCCATTTATGTAAAAAAAACATCAGCATTTCATATCTTTACCTTTCACGTTTACACTAACTACACATATCAAATCCGATGTAACTCACTCTGGATGTCAGAGTTCCACTGCTCACGTTGAGGGACCAGATCATGAAGAAACACAGACACTGCAGAACCTCCAGCAGCACCTTCAGACACCAGGGAAAAGACAATAAAGAAAATATAAACGAAAGGATAAATAGATAAATCCAGGGAGGTTCAATTCACGGTTCAGAGGGCAGTGACGGTACCTCGGGTGGAGCTCCTCCCGCTGACAGGAGAGGAGAGAGCAGCTGGAACAGACTCCACCGAGAGAGGTCGTGGCAGCTACAGCGACACAGAGAGAAGCAGATACAGCACAAACATATGCTCATCACTCTCAGACCAGGATCAGGACCAGGACATCAGAGGCTCACACTTCATTCAGATCTTACTTGTGGAAAGCTCTGAGTTTCCTCAGTGTGGATAAAATGTCTCCGGTTTTCTCCTCATCAGCAGAGAAACAGTCGCCCTGAAACAGATAAACAGGAAGTAATGAGTTGTTTTCTTAACCCAGGCTCATTGTTCTTTGCCAGTAAAAGGGAGTTGACTGTTGGTGTGTTGGCTGCCAAACATCAACCGTCAACATCTGTGATCTTAGATGTACGAAATTACACAAAAGATGGATTTTCCATTTTAAATCCTGTTTGAAGGATTTGAGGCCTACCACCTGCAATGAGTCCTCCAGCAGAACTGTCAGTTTGTCCACCCAGGTCTGGACCAAAGAGTCTCTGGCGTCCCGCGCCACAGAGCCACAGGACGTCTCCTCTCCACACAGACTCAGGTACGTGCGAGCCGCTGCCTCCACAACCACGGGGCCCGAGTGGAAGTCCAACACAGCTCCCAGCTCTGCCATCAGGCTGGAAACCGCCTGAGGTGGAAGACGAGAACAGAAACAGTTGGTTTTAGAATCTGCAGACTGTGACGTTCTGAGACATTGTTCATGTTTGTGTAAGTTGAATGTCCTGAAATGCAGACCTGTGTGTTTTCAGCCTCAGGACACTCAGGGATGAAGAACTGAGGAATCCTCAACAGGGAGGCCACGACGTCTGAGCTACTTGAAAACTGGTCACAAACGACATCACACAACAGACATGATAGTGTAACGTACAGAGAGAAGAATCTTCTCCACTAAATAAAATGTCACAACTATGTGAGGAATAAAAACCTTATTCAGTAGCTTTGGGAGAACAGTGAGGAGATGTTCGGTGAGTTTAGTGCAGTCATCGATCTGAATCTTCTTTTCTCTGGCATTCAATGCCTGGAATTTTAATATACCACAGTATACTTGTTGATTTTATAGATGCCTCAGTCCAAAGCAAATTTCACAAGTAAAATTTAATTCCTGATTTGTTTCAAATTTTTTATATTTTCCCTCACTGACCTTCTTCGCTCCACTTCTGCCGGCCAGGGCTGGTCCCTCTGAGGCCTGACGCACCGACGCCACCAGGATCTCTACGAGCAGTGCTTGTTCTGCCAGTGTAAGACCTGCATACACACACAGTCAATATATGGTAAAGTTGGCTGCGATAAAATACAAACAACATATTAATAATAAGCAATAATAACCAATTAAAAATTAAAATAAAAGATGTTGAATTTCAAACAATAATAAAAGTGCTCTTAAAATCACATGGAGAGAAAACAAGGACAAAATACATTTCATTCTGTAGAGCATCATTATTCTACAAAACATCCTGTAGACAAGAATAAGGTATTTAGATGATGAGACGGTATTTAGATGTATGGCTGCTCTCACTAATCACTATATACTGTAGTGGGTTAGGTGATGACACTGGTCATCAATGGGTTTAAAGAAATCTTCTCAGATGACCAATCGTTATCCATAATAAATTTTAAAAAAGTATCATTGCCTGTTCCACCACTGACACAGAACCACACACATATTGACACACACACATTTTCTCACCTGGACCGTGTGAGGACGGTTCCTGCAGCAGTATGGACGTGAGTGCAGCCCAGTCCTTCAGCAGAGCTCCGCCACAGTCCCACAGGCTGTCCACCAGGTACACTACGTGTTTGTGCAGCTGCACACACACACACACACACACACACACACACACACACACACACACACACACACACACACACACACACACACACACACACACACACACACACACACACACACACACACACACACACACACACACACACACACACACACGTTAGTTCATGTCTGGGAACATGGTGCATAAAAAAACACACAACATCATGATGTGAAAATAAACTGAAACCCTTAATGAGCCGACAGATTTCACCTCAGACTCCTGGTGAAACTGCAGCAGAGACTTCAGTCTGGCAGAAGTTTGGAGTTTATGTGCCTCCTCCTCATTTATTTCATCCTGGGAATCAGATGTATGAGCTCCAGAGCTGAGAAGCCTGAGAGGAACCAACAATATCCAGGTAAACATGAATTATCTGTTTTTTGTTTGTTTTGTTTTGTTTTATTTTCTTCTCAGGTTCAACTCACTTCAAGTAGAGCAGCTCCCCTGCGGCGGCTGCTAGAGGTCGCTGTGAGGAGTAAACGAACTGGAGCAGCTGCTTGTAGTCGTCTGGACTCAGCACATCATCACATGTTCTGCAAAATTATTGCAAGTGGGAAAACATGTAGGATGGATGGAAAATAAAGGACAAGAACAACAAACATGTTGGTGACTGACCTGGAGATGAGAAGCAGCAGCTTCATGGTCTGTACTGATACTTCATTGTCCTTATCCAGCGTCATGGAGATCATCCGCTCCTAAAGCACAAACAGTAAACGCCACACATATCTATGTTTAACCCTCATTCATCAAAGTTTCTGATAGAGTCCATGGACTGTATACAAACATGAACATGTAACTTGTGTTGCTTTGTAGTGTCAAAAACACAGATGTATCCCCCATCTCTGGAGCTCTTTAGACTTTGTGGCCTATTTTGGTAACTAAAAAAGTTAAGAAACTTGTAGAATGACATAAATTAAATGAAAAGAGGCAGATGTTTTAATACTTTTTGTAAATGTTTTACTCCCCCCTAGTGGCTATGGTTCATTGATGCAGCTTTAAGCAGGTTGGGTTACCTTGAAGCGGCTGGTGAACAGGTCAAGTTTGGGGAGAAGCAGAGGATCCCCAAACAAACCCTGCAAACCTAACACACACTTGAGACGCACATCTGGTGTCTAAAAGACAGAAAGATGATATGCACATCAGCACATTCGGTTTATAAACACAGCGAATAGCTTGTTTTCTAACATTTCTAATCATTATATTGGACAAGATTAAAAAATATTGTGACTTTGCTGTTATTTACTTTGTCGTACATCATCCAGCCCATGTATTTGAGGTAGGTGTCGTTCAGGAATTCAGAACTGTAGAGCTTCATCCACAAACCCAACTCCTCCACACAGATAGAGCGAATTTCTGGAAGCACATCGCTGCACGGAAACACACAAACAGACACACACGCTGACTCAATAGTGATGATGATGCACATTAAACGCTCAGCTACGACCAGCATACTCAGTGAAGTTAATTTACCGATATCTCTTGAGAAAAACCCCTTTAAAGACGATGTCCATCATGCTCTCTATCTCCACCCTCTTCCCCTGCAGCTGGAGGAGCAAGAGGAAGGAAAGATGTGACGTGACACAGAGCTAAGTTTAAAATCTTCTACATTCTCCTCTTCCCAGCCAGGCCCAGGGTGACATGTCTCACCTCTGCGATCTTCTTCTGTATTCTCTCCAGCTGCGGAGTGAGTTTCTGTCGCGTGGTCTTTGTCTTCGGCACCTTGTACAGTTTCTGACTGTTTTCAATCCCGACACTCAGGCTCAGAGCCACGCCCACCAGAGCACTCAACAGCTTCACCGCTTATTAGAGAAAACAAGAGAACAGATTGGTTTACTCAATACCTGTGTGTGTGTGTGTGTGTGTGTGTGTGTGTGTGTGTGTGTGTGTGTGTGTGTGTGTGTGTGTGTGTGTGTGTGTGTGTGTGTGTGTGTGTGTGTGTGTGTGTGTGTGTGTGTGTGTGTGTCTGATCTTCACTGATCCTCACCTGCGAGCGTACAGGTGTGTCTGAAGGCCCGTATGTAAGAGTTCGACAGCTCCGTGAGCAGCGAGATCAGCGTGTTCATCAGGTAACTGTCGAAGATGACGCTGTGCTGACACTGAGCCACCAGCACCGACACGAAGTCACAGAACTCGGAGTGGAACCAGCGACCGTACGGACCTGACTGTGTGAGGGGATACTCCACACTGTCCTACAGCAGAGAGGAGGGGGGAAATAGGGAGGAAACCACTTTGTAAGTTCGAGAAGTGAATCACTCAATAATCTCAATTGTTTTCTTTAACTTCCTAATGTGAAGGATGGGGAAGAGAAAAAGTGCAGAAAGGAGTTGTGTTGCACTGACTGTGTCCATGGGCCACGTCACTGTGAGGATCCACGGAAAGGCCAGAAACTTTTTATACTGCAGACTCGCCACCTGAGACGCACACAGTCACACAGTTTCAGTTCAGAGTGTCGTAACTGAGGGATTCAAGACGTCGTTAAGGCAGATTCAAGACGTCGCACCTCGTCCAGCTCCTCCACCATCTTACTCATCACATCACTGTCCTCTCTGCTCTGACACATCTCTGCTGTGACCACACCTGATGAAGACAGAAGGGAAACAAAGACATGAATCTGTGTGTTCTGCCTGTGTGTGTGTGTGTGTTTGTGTGTGTGTTCACCTTTGCATCCACAGCACTGGATGAAGAAGCTGATGAGATCGAGGAGAGACGAGTCTCTGTCCGTCACATAAGCCTTAATCCAGTCGTCTATCACCGCCTGTTTCACACAACAGTGCGTTTATGTTAAAGGAGACATAGCATGCCCATTTTACCACAAGTTGATATGGTTCCTTGGGGTCTTAATGAAATGTCTGTAACATACTTTGGTCAAAATACCACAAGGATCATTTAAAACAGCACCCTTTTTACCCTGTCTAAAACAGCCCTCCACAGAGTGACCTGTTTTGAGTGCCTGTTCCTTTAAATGCTAATGAGCCAGCTCCCCCCTCCCCCCATGATTTTAAAGGATATAAATTACATATTTTATATGATATAAATGATCAACTATGCATCCCATACTTTGTATTCCCCTTCTGTTGTCCTGGAGTTTTAATTTTCCCAATCACATAATTAAATGTCCCCCTCTGCCCATCCACTACAAGCACACAAGCAGACAGACAGAGAGAGAAAGAGAGGGGTGGGGGGGGCTATGAAGACCATCATTTACCCCCGAACCCCGACATTCAACGGGTACAACAACAAGCGGAGAAAGCAGAATCGCGGGCTGACCAGCGCGGAGAAATGCTCGTCCGTGTGAACAGCCAGGCGGCTGCGCGGCCGGGAAACGGCGCTGCGCTGCCTCGCAGCCTCGCTGCGTCCGGTGTAAACCCGGCGTAACGAGTGTGGGGGGGTGGGGGGGTGAGCCAAGGCCATGTTGGGAGACTTCCAGTGTATTGTGACGACACAATACACAGGAAGCTCATTCCAGCCACTCAAGCATGACGTTTCTGACTTAGAGGAACCATAACAAAACGCGCAAGTGTTTTTTTCCCAGAGTTTTGGGGTTGGTAGACATGCCAGATACCCACATTAACCTGTAGAAGCACTAACAAAGTGGAATTTTCATGATATGTCCCCTTTAATGTCTTGAAAACATTATAGATAATTATCAGTTTATCCTCGCTGGTTTTTTCAGGTGTTTTCAAGTATAGACACTTTCTGTTTTTATAACTGTAAATGTTGTTTGCACGCAACTGAATGAGAAGTTTCAGTGTGTAATGCTGTTTATGCTGTCTATATTCAGAGGTATCTACTGTAGCTGTGTATGCTTCCTTGTTGGCTACAGAGGAAAGTTATCCTACCCGCATGGCACTCCTGCCCATAGTGATAACCTCGAACAGGGTGACGTTCTCCACATGTCTCCGTTTACCGCGGCGGCCTCTCGCTCTGCCGACGCTGCTGCAGCCGGCTCTGGCACTTTTGCGTTTGACATTCTCTGAGCCCTTGTGAGCTCTTTTCCTTCTTCTCTGAAAATGCAACAAGTGAGAAAGAAATGCAGAAAAATCTCACATGGGAGAAGCTAAAATAAATATTTTCCTTTTTGGCTTTAAAGAAATGACGACTTTTTAAAAATGCAAATCAAAGGGTGCGGCAGGTTTCAACTCTAAATTTGATCTACAACGATGCAGATCGTATTAATTGCATCATGGGATTGTGCATTGTGTGTGTGTTTTACTCAATGTGCACCTCCCTCCTCTGTCAATATTACTGCTCTTCAACTGCTGCTCTTCTTACAACAGCTAGCGAGCTGAATAATCTGTCGTCAGTACAAAAACATGTACCACGTTCTTTTGTTGATTCTCGTTTCCCGACTCGTCCTCGGAATGATTGACAGCACCAGAGGAGTTAGCCTCATCATGCGATTTCTTACTGGGAATCGCAAAAAACATGAAATTAGATGACGTTAATTATAAACTAAATTATTCAAGGGAACACACTGTCAGTAAACAAGGTAAAGTAGATGCTCACGTCTGCTCTGAGGACCTAGACGCAGCTGCAGCTGTGGACTCAGGGATCATCTCACTCCTCAGATCTTTACACAGGACTCAGGTGTGTGTGTGTGTGTGGTTCATCTGGAAACACAACATGATCAGTGTCTGAGACTTATGGTTAAAAGAAACAGATTGTACGATCACAATAATGGATACTTGATCAGTATCAAGCCAAGGTTGACATAATTATGAATATCTGACTGATAACCTGATCTCCAGTAATGTTAGGTTGCTTGATCCCCAAAGTATTGATACTATTAATATTGCACCTTAATCAGAGAATCAATACCAGTGTCAATGGGATTTGTACCAAAAGAGGAAAGGAACACGACAATATCATCACATGTTGAATCACATCCTCGGCACATGAACTCTTCTTAGTGCTATTGTGCATTTACACTAATAATCAGTCAACAATTGACCCTGGAATAAAAATACAGAAAAGATCTGCATTTATACACTTTATATAAATACATAGTTTATTATCTTAATTCAAGTTCTACATGTTTGGCTGTATTTACATATTATTTTTATTTAGAGTTATTCATAATAAAGTTTATGGTTAAACTGTAAAAAATCAAGATTCAATTACATGTATTTGTCATAATGTTTTTATTATAACATATTAAGAATCATTACCGCATAGCTTTTGTTTTTAATACAAAGCCGATATATTGGTATTGGAAATGTTTTGACTTAATATCAGTATTAAAAATCCATATCAGCCAGACTCTCATTCAGTTTACTAACAAAGATCTTGACATTTGAGAAGCTAGAAATGACAAATATTTGATATTTTTACTCAAACATAATAACCTAATCGATTAATCATTGCATCAATCAATCATGACGTAGTTCTGGCTGCTTCTCATAATAAGAACTGTAGTATAAAAATAAAATGATATTCTAAGATAATAATAAGACTGTGTTATTTGTTGAATTGGAACCAAACTAAATGTTGCGGACTAACAACCCTCCTCTGCTGAGTGACAGGCGGTTCACATGATGGGTTACACGCCCCCGCCGCTGGTTGCTCGAGGACACTTCGGCAGAGTAGAAGCAGGTTCTCATCGTGATTACAGACAAAACAACACTGTGTATGTATCGAACTCCTACTTGTTTAGCTAACACGTGATTTGACGCACAGAGAAATGTCCGCTGTCATTTCCTGAACTCGCCCTCAGCTTGAATGTGATTGGCGGATAAGCTCACAGCTCGCTGGGTCTCAAACTTACCTTTTTCACATGTTTTCATTCTTCTGCCACTTTCACCGGAGCTTTGTTTTCAAACCTGAACGATGACAGACTGAAACAATTCAACTCCCTCCATGAAAATCCTCCTCCTCAGCCCCGCAGCTCTCACAGTCAAGCTGCCGGACAGCCTACCCGCTCCTGATTGGCCGGTACGTCAGCGGGAACGTATGTGATTTGGTGTTCTGACACGTCACTCACAGGTAAGTCCCGCCTGAGTGTTTTTGTCATTGTGCGCACCACGCAGCAGGGGAAACATCTGTAGGAGACATCGGTAGGAGACATCGATAGGACACATCTGTAGGAAACATCTGTAGGAGACATCATTAGGACACATCTGTAGGAGACATCTGTAGGAAACATCTCTAGGAGACATCTGTAGGAGACATCTGTAGGAAACATCTCTAGGAAACATCTGTAGGAGACATCTGTAGGAGACAAATGTAGGAAACATCTCTAGGAAACATCTGTAGGAAACATCTGTAGGAAACATCCCTAGGAAACATCCCCATGGAAACAACTGTACGTGAAGAAGAGGAAGAGAAACAATAACACAAACAACGTGTTGTTTCCTCAGTAGAATATAAACATATCAGACCCTGAATGTGTGTTTTAATCATAGACTGTATATTATAAATATATATATATATATATAATATATTAATTAACTTGCTGTTTTCATTCAGGTGAAACTACTTTGACATCTTACTCAACTTTATTTGTGGAGTAAATAAACCAGAGGTGAACAAAGTGATGTACAATAAAATGTACTGCTATAAAATCAAATACAATAAAATGAAAAGATAAGGGGCCATATATTTTTACTTATTACAAGTCAATTTTTTTTATAGAGCACATTTAAAACACACCAGAGTCCTAAACAATACAAAAGAGAAGTACAAGAGTAAGATAAAATAAAATAAAATAAAGGGCATATACCTTTACTTATGACAAGTCAATTTATAACTTATATTTATTTATAGAGCACATTTAAAACACCAGTTGACAAAAGTGCTTTACAACAAAAATAAATATCGAGGAGTACAAGAATAAAAGAAACGAAAGTAGAAGAAAAAATGTTTTGAAGATTTGCTCACTTTGGGTTCTCCATAATTGTGATTCTCACTTTTTTCATTATTTAACAAACCAAACAATTTCTTTTCCCAGACATCAGTCAAGGTGACAGAGACCAAATAATTAATAATCATTTGATTTGGATTCCATCTTTCAGCTGAGAAAATTGATGTGCAAATATTTTTTAACTGAAAAAGGAAACATGGAGTTGGTTAAAGCTTCTCAAATGTGATTATATGCTGCTGATCTTTTTCATATCTGATCACAAATGGAATATTTTGGTTGAATATTATGGTTGAATTAAACAAGAAATCTGAATACATCATATAGACAAAATTATTTATTTATAGATCCATCCATTGTCTCTTATCGGAGCCGATCCCAGCTGACATTGGGTGAGAGGCGGGGTCCACCCTGGACATGACGCCTGTGTATCACAGGACCCAACAAACAAAGACAAACAACCTCTGATGCTTATAACCGCGCCTACGAGCATTTTAGAGTCTCTCACAGTCGGAGGAAGCTGGAGTAACACAGGTACACAGAGAGGTCCCAGCTGGCTGTCAGGTTCAAACCCAGAACCCACTGCACCACCATGCCATAATGAAAATAACATGTAAAAATGTGTGTCATTATGATCACATCGACCCGATGAAGCAAACATGTCCCATAACAGACAAACACACCTTTCTATTGCATTTCATTTTTTTAATTTCACTTTAGGTTAAAAAATGACAACAGTAGTTTTTATTAACAGTAGTGCAAGGAGGGATTCCTCAAGCTTACATTCATTTCCAAACAGCTGACTCTCCACGTGTTAATACACGAGTCACATTCAGGAGGGAAATATAAAAACCTAGTTGATTTGTAAATGAAGTAGGCTTTCCAATCCACTCATGTAGCACCTCTTCACAGTCGTACCATCATCAGTTCATTTAGAAGCAGGAGACTCCTGGAGACGCTGCGTCGGAACGTCAGGGCTCGTAGATACAGAGTCAGGACAGGAGCTGGGACACGAAGGTCACGGCCTGGTGGAGGTCGTCCGTCAGGTCCTCCGGCAGCGACAGCACCGCCGATGTTAAGCTCTGAGTTATTTCTAATATCCTACAAAGAGAACAATACGTTGTTGTAATCAGACTCCTGCGTTAATCAGCATCATCATCCTCTCCAGCAGCTGAAAGTGTGCTTTGTGACCCACCAGTTGATGTAGTGAGCAGCCAGCTGAGGCTCGTGCCTGGAGCCTTCGTCGTTCACCAGAGACTGTTTCATCTGTTTGAAGTTGGCCTCAATATCTTTCTTTATTTCAGAGAAGACCTGAATTCCCCTGAAAGAGCTGATGACTTGCTGCGAAAACAAAAAAATAGACGGTTGGGGAATCACACAGCAACTTTTGGTGGAGTGGAAACATAAAGGATCAGAGAAGAACAAAAGAGGGAAAACAGTGAATCTTTCTCCTCACATATATGACCGAGAGCTGGTGGGCGATGTATTTATGACTTCCAAGGTGTCGGATATCTTCTTCCAGCTGCTGACTCAGCACCAAGAGCTGGTTCAGTTTGGCGATGTGGTAGAAGTAATCTGCAACAGAAGCATCAACGGACATGAATTTGACCATTTTGATCATGTAACTAACCTGGATAGAGGCAATGACGGATTATAGCCTGGGCAAAGGGGCCTGGAGCCAATGGGGGGGCCGTTGAATTTAAGATTTATTATTAGGCTCTTCTCTGTTTTTAAAATAATCGAATAAAGGTGATTTTGAAAATGTTTAAAAGTTTTGTAAATCTGCAGATTAGATCAAATGATGTTGTGCATTAGGACTGTATCAATTCATATTTTTCTATGTTTTGTATATGCCTTACACTTAAGTATTGCAATCTTACTTATTATTTACTGATGCCTATTTTGACTGAAAGATGTAAAATTACAATAATCTAACTTATATATGCTGTTTGGTTGTAAATTGCCTTCCAGCACACACAGTGCATGTGAACTATTTGCTTGTGTGGGTGGCAGGTTTGTGTCCAGAGTTAATCGCCATGATATTCCATCCATGCATATTGATAAGGACAATGAAAAGATTGTAAAATATTACTGTGCTATATCTAGAGCTGTTGTTGGATGCCTGTATTTACATTACAAATGCATTTTGCATATTTGTCTGTGAAAATTAATTTGAACCTGAATTACAGCAAGCATCTTCTCTAAGTCTAAAAACCAACAGCAGACTGAGAAACGTGTCTCCCTGCTGTTGCTGCAGAACAGGGATGTATCTCCTCTCTCACCGTCCATCGGCGGCCTCTCCAACATTTCCACGGGGCTGCCTTGAATAAGGAACACCTCTACACGAGGAAACATGGCTGACAGGCCCACCATGTCCAGGTAGTCCTGAGGTAACAGAGGGGAACAATAATGTATTACCCAAATCCTTGTTGGTAATGATTTATTCTACCTGTTTATAAAGATGTGATACCTCCAGCTGTGGCATAGGCTTTGGTAGATGTTCAAGGCACTGCAGCATCTGGTCGAGAATATCTGATCCTTTAAGAATGAAGCACAAAAACTGTCATACATTAAAATACAGGAGCTACATCCGAGTCTAAATAAACTCTGTGATTCTTCGTACCTTGAGCCTGGAAAGTGTCTGATTCCTCTGGACTGCAGCCTTGTCCCAACTGCTCCTGGAACTGTGACACACAAACTGTGAACCACAGGATACAGAATGACGTCTGTACTGAATGATGTGAAATGACGATGACACAGGCTGGACCTGAAATGATATATATGTTTGTATGAATGTAACTTGGCCGATACACAGTATACTGTATACTGAAGGAAAGATTGTCAATGATTCCTAAATTGTCATTATCAAACCCTTATGAGAAAGAAATGCAAGTGAGCCTTGGTATTTCACATTTTACCCTTAAACTGTATCCTAAATAACTATAAATAAAAATTAAATTGAGAAAATAAAACGATTTATGTAAATTATAAACATACTGTTAATACAGATCTTTTTTGCATTGTTTACTCTGTAAAATGAGCATGAAGGCTGATACCGATCTGTCTGTGAGAGGCTCCTATCGGACAGATTACAAAAGCACGCCTGTCCAAACTTGATGAACCCAAGGTGCTGGACAGAAGTCTGAAAACCAGAAGACGAGAAAGTCATCGCACCAGTTGCTACTCCCAGAAACTTAGTGTTGGGCTGAGAGCATGAAGGTTTAAGAATATACTGGGGGAAAAAAACGAATAATCTAATAATGATGATAATAAAAATCTTAGAATTATATTGATAATCTAGCTACTATGATAATATTGGTTTGGGCACAGCCCTTCCTTCAGACAAGACGTCACCAAGCATGTCATGTGACCACCCTATTACATTTCTTTGTCTGAAAAAGTGCCCAAAATGTCACACACCTGGGGGGGGAATCCTTTTTTAAAAAGTTTGTGGAACTGGAAAGGTTCAAATCGTCCATTTCTTATAAATAAATCAGTCAGTCTCTGGTATTAGTTACTTCCTAGATATCAGTTTATTGGCCTGGTTCAGCTCATGGAGATGCACTGGATAAATCTTTTTTTTTTTTATGGAAAATTGGGCTTTTACTTAAATTCTTACTTTCACAGTTGCATGGAAATTGGTGCAAACTGAGAAGACAGTGGATCAGGTGGGTGTAAGCTATGTCTGCAGTGTTGGCGCTGATGCAATCATGGTCAGGTTATTCTATACCTGCTGCATCTGTGCCCTGATGAGGAGGTCCAGCTGCCCACAGAGACACAGCATCTCCAGGCCCACCTGCTCCGGACCCAGCTGCACGGGCATCAGAGGTCTCCTCACCTGTAGCTCCACTGAGCACAAAGCAAATCCACATCAGCACCTTCTGCAGGACCTGACTGACACACACTCACTTTCTATTAATACACACAAAGCACATCCTGTATGAGACAAAATGCATGTGTCATATCTCTTGCAGGTCCAGGTTGGGCTGGTGGATGGGGGGGCTGAAGGGGAGTGGTCAGCGGGTCTGCAGGGCGCACACCCTCCATGAGGGAATCGAACAGCAGACATTTCAAAATAAAACAAAATATAATGCGAGTGTCTTACCTTTGAAAGCTTCGTGGTAAACACAGGGCTGACACAGCGGCTCTGATGTGCGCGCTGCCATGTCTGACTGGAGCAGATGATGATCACAGCTTTTCACCTGAAGCTGATCCGCGGGTAAAAAGCCATATGAAGCCGGGGGGAGCGCAGGGTTAACGCCCGGTGGAGGCTGAGTTAAATAAAGTCTGACTTATTCATTTAAATGCATCTGATCGGATGTGTCTGTCTCCGAGTGGTGCGTTCAAGTGCCGGGCTGCAAGAGGGAGTGATGCACGGAGACAGGGCTGCTTCCTTATCCGTGATTTGTCGTCTCCATGCAGGAGGTGGTGATGAACGGATCCGGTTCTGAAGCAGGAGGATCCATGGAGCTGATGAAGACAGAGGAAGATAATAAAACACACACACACACACACACACACACACACTCACTCAGACAGACAGACACAATGCCCACGCCCTTAGCAACAACAATCGTGCACGTACACACACACACACACACAAACGATGATGTCATGTCTCTGAGATGAGCTGCAGCATCACTTCTTTGGGATGCACCTCAAAGCAAAAGGTGTTTTCCAGTCTAACCCATGCAGAGTAACAAAGTACATTCACTCTTTTACTCAAAATTAGGTCATTTTTATGTGCTCTTTAATTTGATTATACTGCTTCATATTCAGAAAAATCTTGTGCTCTTTTCTCCCATACGTATATTTGTAGGGTTGATAACTCATTGTCAATTATTCTACCGATTACTTTATATATAAAAACCCATTTACCACCACATTCTCTATTCAGCACATTCTCTATTATTTGTTAAATCCAATTAACATAACTACTGAGCTTTAAAGGTGTGTTTCTTACCTTCAGACAGAGCCGGGCAACCTGTTTCCTCTTGTTTCCAGTCCTTTGCCAAGTTAAACTATGCTAAACTAACTGGATGCTGGATTAACATGTATTTATCTGACAAACAACCCCAACCCCCAAAGATATTCAGTGTACAATCACATAAAAGAACTAGAATAGCACTCAGAAGAGTGGCCTTAAATTTAATCAAGCTGCACCAAATGTCACAAACTCATAGATATCAGTCCCCCGAAATGTGCCAGATATTTCCTTGGAAATCTTTGAAAATGTAATAAAAAAAAAAACTATTTTGCAGTGTTAAAGAAAGTCTTGAAAGAAAAATGTCTGGATCCGGAACTAAATTGAATAGGTTCGTCTTTGTTCCATGTCCCACTTACTCAAAGTTTCACTAAAAGTGGCTCGGAAACATTTGCATAATCCTGATTACAGTCAAATTGCAACTAATATATAACCTCCTTGGTGGAGGTAATAAAACATGATTAAGAGTCAGACAGTAGAAAATGTTTGAAGTATTACTTTAAAAGATTGTTTCTGTACATGACAGTACTACCCATACAAATTCATTTTCTGTCAATCCACTCATTACGTAATTATTTTGGCATCATTTCACATTTTTTAGAATTAAGATCGGTTTATAAAATATGATTATAATTTGTTACAAATTAAACTGCCAAAACCTGTAATAACAGAGCCAAAAGTCTCCATCTTGACTGAAATTTTTTAACATGTTAATGCATCAATAATAAATTTAGGTTAAAAAAATGACACTTGAAATTTAAGTGTGCAGGTCACTAACAAATTTGTAGGTGAAATTGTCTTAAACTGTGGAGAGTATTAGAAGTATAAGGTTAATTTTAAACATAAACACTGAATGATGTTGAGTCTGCGTTGGTGGAGCAGCTGAAATGAAAGTGCTGAGAAGAGTCGAAGAGTCAGGGTGTTGAAAGCAGTGGTATAATAATCATGAAATAATATTAATATATAACACTCAGAATGAACTTATTGTGCATGAGTAGTTTCACCTTTGATATCTACATTTTTTGGGGAATACTTCTATACTTTTGCTTAAGCAGAACTTGAATTGTATTTGCATGTTTTTATTGTGTCGGATGGTATATTTTACTTGAATAAATGATCAAATTATTTTAGTACTGCTGCCAGTGGAAGATCCTCAAAGCACAAACCAGCTGTGGGCTTGGTTTATTAAATAGCAAAGTCAGACAAGAAGTCTCAAATCTTTCAATTGAGACTCAAAATGCATCTTAATAAAATACAACTGGCGTATAAAGTTTGTCACAGTTTTACAGTATCCAAAGGGAGAGTTTGAAATAAAAATCCAGAGGTCTCGACAGTGTAAAGGCAAGAAAGCATTTAAATAGTGTGCTGAGGAATATATCTGATACTACAATAATATCAGTATAGCGTAGTAAAAAAAGAAAAACTGAAGACAGGCTCTAGCAAAATTCTAACTCACCTGATTCGTTTCAACACTGAAATATACAATAATGTACATATTTTCGTAAACAACCATAATTTCAATAGATAATCTTGTTTACAAGTGCACCTGGAGGAAAAAATAACATTTATATCCCTTTGCATGATCCTCTTCTGGGATCCACCTGAACAGCAAATCTTGTTCCTAAGCTTCTCTCAAGAATAAAGACTGTGTTCCATGACTGTACATATTTTACTCCCTTTCATGACAGCGGTTACACATCAGGTCAGAAGTCCAGTGGCTGAAGCAGAGAGGACGCATGCTGGGGTTTTTGATGTCTCGGGACCATAATTGTTACTCTGAGCTGTTTTATCTTCAGCTCAGGGATGGACCCTCGCGCGGTCTCAAAGGGATTCCAGTTGAGTTGCAGTGCAGTTTCTGAGTTTGTTGTTACTACTGACGAGTGCCAGGCGGCAGTGTCAGGTTGGCCATCAGCTCGTGAACAGAAGCGAATATTGTACACTCACCTGAAATAAAAGAAAACAGAAATTGTGAGGAAAGAAAAAAAAAAATCAAGATAAAAAAATAACAATGTGATATAACTTCTGCTCTACACATTCAGTGTCCACTATCTGCGACTGTCGCCTCTCACCCTGTCTTGCCGGGTGCATCTCATTGAACCTCTTCAGGATGCTAGAGACCATGAGTGCTGCAGCCCCAGAGGAGCTGTGCTGTCTGGGGATGTCAGCCTGCTGAGTGAGGCCTGTGGCCATGTCGTACACAATGGGAACAATAATGGTCACTGGCTCCTGAGACACTGGGATACGCTGGGTCAGCTGCAACTGTGAGCCAAAACAGACATGAGGTAAGGTTGGTTAATGCGTTTCAGATGATGCTTCACATGTAGAAGTGTATAAACTGTGTCCTGCTTTTGGAGAGCTAGCTGCTGAGACTTACAAAGAAGAGCATCTTGGACTTGAGCACCACAGCAATGGTCCCTGGCGGAGCGATGGGAGGAGCACTGGGAGGGATGGTGAGACAGAACTGGACATTCCACTTCAGCTGAGCGGCCTGGTCGGGGTACTGAGGAGAGAGACAAGGAACGTTTATAAATGTGGCCTTTTTAAAACACAGATGCAATCTAAACATTTTTTTCACGTTCTACATTTTGTGGGAAAATCTATAATCAATATTTTAACAGATTAATAAATAAATAAATAAAACTAATGAATAAATAAACGAGCACGTCTCGCACCCAATCATAATATGTGAATACATGAAACAACCTTTGATATAAAAACTTCTACCCACCAATTCAAGCTTCATGATGCGCACACAGTCCCGCAGGATGTTGGTGGGGGCCCCAGCAGCTTTGTGAAGGCATTCAAAGTGTTGTATTTAAAGGGAGGACCAGCAACCTAAAAAGACAACAACAGAAGAAGAAAAGTATGGAAAAATTAAATATGTGAGACAATGACTTAGCATTTGTTCCTACGTCAGTGGCCTTAAAGGCACAGCCCATCATACGAATATAAAGGAGTAGGTTTTATCATTATTTTAAAATCAAAGGGGACCATATATCACTGAGAGATTAATAGACATAACTTTAATTATGAGTAGCAGAGAAATTCTTTTCTATACTATCCAAGAATATACTTATAAATTGGACCTTTAAGTTCATGCTGCCTTTACATACCCGTGTCTCAAAGAACTTCTCCAGCACCTGAAGCTCCTCCTGCGACCAGGGACCTGCGTTTTCTGGAGTGACTTTGAGCTGCAGCGTTTGGTAGTTCTTTGGGTTGAGAGCAACCCGGCACTTGAGCACGTCCGTCTTGAACATAATCACTCCAGGCTCATTGGAGTTCACAATGGACAACTGGAGGAGAATTGACAGAGTAGAAGTGAGAAGAGAGTGGAACAGATAAGGAAATAGATGGGGAAACAAACAAGTAATCATCAAATGGCGACACTCACGTTGGCTTCCTGCTGGATGATCCTCTGCAGGTGTCGTCTCATGATCACTGAACCCAGGAAGCGCTCCAGCGGTGAGCAGAGGTAGCTTCCTGCCAGGCCTGGCACCAGGCAGGGCGTGGGTGAGGGTAGCAGAAGCACATGCAAGGCATTGTGGGTGAGAATGGTAGGAATGGAGGCAGCCCAGGGGCGCTGAGGTAGCTTGCGGGGTGGAGGCATACTGGTAGGCATGACTTGTGAACCTAAAAAAAAAGAGATAGACATGAGTAAACAGCATGTTCTGGGTAGTAACTGAACTGGTTAAATTCTTTAATATGAGGCTGAGAAAGACACTGAGAAAGTAGATCTTACTGGTTGCAGCACGTGGAGAATGAGGATCAGGGATTGGTGAGTGCAGTGACGGGTTACCAGGAGACATTCCAGGGATCCTTGCTCCAGGAGAGGGCCCTGAAACCTGGGGGGAACCTGGCCATTGACCCCTATGGCTGGGAGACACCATGGCATATGGAGAGCTGGGGTCCAGAGCGCCTAGATTGAACCAGAGACAGCCATCAGCGACACAGTCAGACAAATACACCACTGTGTGCCCACTGTATGCCCGTACCCTACAGGCTATTTGTGATATGTTTGCAGCCTAGTGTCTTAAAAAGGTGTTAAGTTCAGCCCTTTCCAGCCCTTGCCCAGCAGACCAAAATTTCCACCGGGCCAGGGTAATAGGACACCCTCCTGCTTACCGTGGGGACTCGCAAAGCTGGTCTGGCTCATGGCTATACCCAGGGAAGATGGAGACGGGGTGGGCCCAAAAGGAGAGGGGGCCCTCAGAGCCCCACTAGGGGAGCCAGAGGCATGGATGTTCCCTGCATACACACACACATGCACACACCAAAGGGCTCGTCAGACTCAAAGGTTGACAAGTTCTCCTCACACACACATACACATACACACACACACGCACACATATACACACACACACACACTAGAGCTGGGCGGAAGGGCCGTAGTCTCTGGCTGGCAGGCTGAGATGGCGAGGAATGGAAGGAGCAGGACTGAATGCATGCTTTGTTCCCTCTCGGCTGCACAGTGTGTGCATGTTGCATGAAGAACACAACAGATCTCATGGTTTCACAAAATGAAAAATGGGCACACATGGTTGCGCTTCCTCATTCTCTCTGACATACACACAACAAAAGCACAAGTCAGCAGAAAGGTTGGTGGCAGTAATGTGAAATATACCAAAACAATGGTTTGTTGGTCATAACGCTCAATGGCAGCATGAGAAGCCAAGATGACACAAACACATCATCAGTCACACGCTTTCTCTCACACACTCACTCACACACTCACACACGCAAATCAAGTACCATTACCTGGTGACTGGGTGGGCATCATGGATGTTGAAGGAGTTACATTAGCGTGGTAATTTGGTGGCGGTGAAGTGAGAGGAGGATAGACACCTCCCGCAGCCCCTCTCATCGTCTGTGGCTGCTGCTGCTGAGCTTGCAGCTGGTTCATTAGACTGTCCATCACGTCCACACCGACCGGCGAGGGCGGGTTATCGTCTTCGTTGACGGAGCGTCTGCGAGCATCCTGATTGCTGTCTACAAACATGTTCAGGAATGTCTAGAAAGAGGGAAAGAGTGGAAGGACGGTGGTTGATGTAAAACACTGCACCTAATACACTAAAATTGTTGAACATCAAACTGAATATCTTCATTAGATTTACAGTTGGAATCCAATTGTATTATTTAATTAGAAAGAGTAAAGATAGCGAGACTATATCTCTGAGCTTGTTATACCTTGAGTCCTGGAGCCGGGTGGAAGCCCTCTACAATCTTAGTGTTGTCAAAGAGACTGTAGGCTCCATCTCTGATTGCCACCACTCCGCGGCTGCGGCAGTAGATGTCGATGCAGTACATGTTTCGGAACGCCAGACGGATGTGTGTGGGTGACTGGGGTAGAATGGAGAAGCACTGGTAGGCAGTGTTGGTACGCTGGGTCAGGCCCAGCATGGGCACTGTTGGAAGCTTGTTGATTGCATTTAGCGGGGCCAGTGTGTCAGAAAGTACCTGAGGAGGACAATCAAATAGAAAGATGGTCAGAAAATTACACAGGAAAAAGTACAGATGTAAAAATAAACAACATGAAACAAAGCAATGTTTGAAAGTAGCATGAAGAGAGAATAAAAGAATGTGAAACTTGAAAATGATTAGTCAGATCTAACAAGTTCATGCATGTTGTGATCACACTTTTGCTTCTGCACCTGCAGCAGCTGCATCACATTGGGGCTCTTGTTGAACATCTCCTGTAGCTGGTGGAGGATGATATTGTGGCAGTTTGAGCAGCCAGAGTTGGGTCCCACGGTGCCCAGGGCAAGGTGGAAACGTTGGCTGCTCGAGTTCCACTGGACGGTGACAGAGCTGCCTTTGGTGATGCCGTAGCACAGCACCAGCTTACGGTAGTTATACAGCCGCACCTCTGAAAACAGGCTCAGGGAAGATGGCATCTCTGGAAGGAAGAAGTCACAACATGCAGCTGCATTAGATGGGTGTGTTTCTTTTGCAAAGAATTAAGTCAGCACTGGTTTCACCAAGCCTGGGATTACACCTAACTATATGTAGTGTTGTGAAGTGAAAAATTAAACAGGGTCAATATGCCAATGTTTGTTGTTGTTGTACACAAAAGTAACATATTGTCACAGTCATTGATTTAAATGTAAGTGCAATTTGCTTTTCAGATGAGCAAGTTTATACCTGGCAGGGCACGAGCAAAGTTGAGAACACACTGGTAG
This sequence comes from Hippoglossus stenolepis, assembly GCF_022539355.2. Taxonomy (NCBI): domain Eukaryota; kingdom Metazoa; phylum Chordata; class Actinopteri; order Pleuronectiformes; family Pleuronectidae; genus Hippoglossus; species Hippoglossus stenolepis. Next base: position 19,010,580 of record NC_061495.1, read on the forward strand.
AGCTGACTGATGGCGTTCCAGTCATTCAGGAACATCTCTACAACCTTCCGTCCACCCACCGGCTCTGACAGAGGGTTTTCATAGGTCAGATATACGTGCCGTGTAGACGCTAAAGGGGAACAGATGGGTTCAATTAGAGGAGGATGCAGACTTCCCTTATTAACATTAAGCCATATGTTTAGCAAAACTCTCATGGCTCATCTTTTAACATCAATACAGGGTGTGATTACTATTGGAGCTTAAACAATCATATACTTTTTATTATTAAGCTTGTAATCTGACACAAGTTCTTTGGACACTTTCAATCTCGATCCTATTTTCCTGGGTAAACAAAGGTAAAAGAAATAAAATCGTGTGTACGTGTTGTGTACCTTGCTCCTTGCTGTGTGTGCTGTTGAGAGGACAGTTTGCCAGCATCAGTTCAGCCACCCAGGTGCGGTTGTTCCTGCCCTGCAGTCGGAAGGTGCAGTCCAGTAGGGAACGCTCTAAAGCCCTCCTGGTCTCCTCTCCTACTCCTTTACATTGAGGAATCCTGCCGAATAAAACCAATATTTTGTATAGTCACATTGATTGCGACAAAGTTTATCATACTGAGAAATGTACACTTGGCTTTGAGTATTACTTTAGCAGACGTATTGCATGACTGCTGCTGTCTCCCTCCACTTGGACGCCCTGGTTGGGAATTTCCATGTTGGACAGCTACTCAAACACAGACAGACAGAGACATGCAGAATTAACCAGAAAACTCATGACTGTGATTGCCATACTTGATGGGTTTAAAGCAGGACATGGGACACGGAATGCTTTGCACTGTGAGTTACCTCTGTTCTGAGGCCAATAAAAGGCATGTTGGTGTCGCACATCGCTACCAGGTGAGCCAGCTCCTTGTTGAAGGCACACATTTCCCCAGACCGCTTCGGCTTTTTGGGCTCTGGGTCCCCCTGATCACATGATGTCTACACAGCAACAAGGGATGAAAGAAAAACACATTAACAGAACACACGGTTTTTCATATCGAGCAGGGCACATATATTTAAAGAGGGTTGCTGCATTGCTGTAGGAATGCGGCCTACACATATAGCTGCCTTAGATACACCAGCGCTGGAGCATTTTGTAATAATGTTTGTCTTTGTCAGCTGTGCCTTGTGGACAGCATTTGAGGGAGGACATAGCATTATTATTCAATTTTCCCAACCACATTTTCTTAGCTGGTCAAACCTGTCTAGAATTAACAGCTACACAAACACCATGTAGATTAAAAAACACAAACAAAAAAACCCATCAATTTAAGTATGATGAAATACTATTTGTATGACTACCTTTCTCTTAGTCCCAGGTCGGGCCCCTTTCACTGCTGAAGTGTCCTGGACAAGGTGTTCTAGGTTGGGCTTGAAATGCTGCAGTAGCTGAGCACACATGGGTCCATCCTCTCCTTCCAACTGAGACACAGAAAGGAAGGAGTACTTGTACTGCAAGGCTGTGGGACTACTAGGCACTTCAAGCATTTCCACCACCTACAAAGAAGAGATCAAAAAACACAAGATGGTGAATGAGAGTGACATAATAAACTTTGTTGTGCAATTTCCTTCAAGTTATTTTAGTTCAGCTCTTTTCAGGGATATATTTGGTTATGAACTCACAATGTAGTACTGCGGAAGACGTGTGAGCTTTATGAAGAGTTTGTGTTTGGACAAGTTCCCAACAGGGTGAGAGGCTGAGTTGGAGAGGTGGAGGACATCAGTACACACAGTGGGAAGGTGCTTCACAGACTGTCGACAGCGCTGCTCTCCCAACCAGAACCTGGCCAGAGCAAGGAAGAGTTAGTCTCTTAATTAAAGTCAAACTGCAAAAAGTCCAGAGTTCGTAGATTATACTAATGCAAACAGGATTCACATTGTTGAGTACTGCAGGACTCTAGCAGCCCTGGCAATTCATCTCAACACCCATCTTGCCACCTGCTTAGCCAAGTGTTGCTTCTAACGGCTCCTGCTACTGACTGCAGTTAGTCAATTTGACATGCTATAATCTGGTGTCAGACTGTGGCTCCTACTTTTGACAGTTTGCTCTCAATCACTGCTGTTTACCAAACTGCTACCACTCTCACCAGCTAAAAAAAGTTAAGAGTGAATATATAATATTCTATGTGTGGAGGTGGACTTACTTCAGCTGCTTCAGCCAAGAAAGGATGCGCTTCATATCGTCGTTGACGGTCTTCTCAATGTCATCCAGCATGGACTGATCTTTAGAAAGAGCAGTTTTATGAGCTGAGCAAGCAAAACAGTCGCAGTTGAATCAGTGACGGTTGAATCATAAGACTAGAAATCATTTGAAATAATCACCAGTTAATTGATTGATTGATTGATTGAAACCCCTATGACTTAATATTTGCTCCTACTTACCTAGTCCATACAACATGGGCTGGAACATGCCAGAGTGCAGGTCTACAAAGATGTGTAAGCACTCTGAACGACCACAGGGCTCCAAGATTGGAATAACGAGTGTGGGTAAAGCAGTCTCGATGAATGCTGAAAGAAACACACACTTGTAAGTATCTACAATACAGCAGATGGTTCAAACCCATATTTTAAGTCCATTAACCAACTTTAAAAGTGAAAATGACGAACAATGGACTTTTTTTTGTCATTGTTTCGCTAATTGGCACATGGGTACAGCTGCAGTTGAAAATAACACTGGTTTCTATGGTTTTGCTCAAATACCTAAAAATATGTTTAACAGTGAGATGAGAAGGTTAATACATACAGTTGTCACTGGGATTGCTGGCCTTTAGAATGGCCTTCAGTTCCTGTAGCTTCTGATTAGAGCGTGCATGCACACTGTCAATCAAAAGTTTCTCCACGGACAGATGGTCAATCTAGAGAATGAGTGAAAGAAAACCAACGTCATTCAATGATGAGATGTTTGAATAATAAGCCAAACTGACTTTTGCATTAATGTCCGCTTCACCTTCATCGCTCTCTCCATTAACCTGGGGTCACAGGCAGGGAGAGGAGGTTCATGAGAGATTTGCAATGGCTTGGATCCATCTGACTCGTCAATCCTAATGGTGACTTTATGTACTGATGCTGTGCCTGTTTTTCTACCCAAAACCTGTTGGCTGAAGAAACAAAACGAAGGGTTAGCAGCAGTCACTCCATACATTCTGGTATGTTTTTGAAAACATTGTAGCAGTTCAAGAATTAGTATTTAAAAGGCAGGTATGAGAGTGAATACATGTGTACATGTCCATTAATGTGCTGCAATCTGAGTCTTACTTCCAGACAGTGAGTGTGAGGTATTTCGCAGGCATATATCTCTCCTCCTGCACCAGGTCTCCCCATCGCTCTCTGATCAGCATCATAGTCTGAGAGTGAAGCACCTCTAGCTGCAGTGACAGACAAAATGAGTCTGGAAACAGTGTGGTTAAAGAAAACAGCGCCCAGGTGAATAGAGATAAAAGTAGACACATCTTCCCATTAACATTCACTACACACTCCACATCCTTGAGACACATACACTTTCTTAGTAAAAGGGCTAATTGTGCCCCACACAGACCGCTCTTTGACACATTACACTGCGCTGCTAGCATTGGTGGGGGAAAGGCAGAGGCGAGCGCTGATTAGCATTGTGATTAGCGGGGTTGTGCACAGCTTGCATGCTTGATTAGGGTCTTTGATGTTAGCATGAATGCTAACAAGCTGTTGTTTGTCTATACATTTTACCACAGACTGATGAGTGTCAGGCCTCTGTCTGTCTGATCAGAACAAATCTGCTCCTTTCTTTCTTCTTATATGGATGGATTACAACAGTGTGAAGAATGGTTATCACTGCCTGACAGTCTTCTAACAAATGTTAGGTGGTAGGTTTTGTTGTTGATATGACGGGACAATTGCACTTCATAGAAAATGTGATTTTGCTGCAGCGAGGACACATGAAAAACATAAATGTCTAAGTAAAATATCAACAGGTGCTGAAATTCACATCTGAACAAGGAATTAATTACACCTCACATAACATAGCTGGGTGACACGTTCAGTAAAAAAAAGCACTGCAGATTCCCTGCCTGTAAAACTGGACATTGTAGTATTTGAGAATGAATTATTAAAGAGAGGGTTATGAAAAGATGCCATTCTGCAGCTGTGTTTCTTATTGGAATGCTGCACTCGTCTGCTTGACCAGTCAATACTCTGGTATATGCTCTGATACACACACACCCCTACGCTACTGCAGTAGTTCACAGACTGGGACAAAAGCCAAGTGGTTGCAGGCAAGACATACACAAAAAACCTGTGTATGTATCCAGACAAAGAAAGGATACGCAAGCAGTTGTACATGTCCTGCAGGGGTTTTTCATCAGCACAAAGACGTGCCTGAACCAACTCATGGATGAAGTTCACCTGCAAACTGTGGACCAAGGCTCGGCCATCTGTCAATATGGACAGGGAGGGGGAATAGATGGAGGGTGGGATTGAGGTGACAGACAAACAAGTTGAGTGAAAGGAAAAAGGTCAGCAATGAAATTTACTGTCTAATTGCTTGCTTATGGTACCCACCGCGAGTGAGTGCCTTACCTCCAGTTTCTTTGTCCTCCACTAGAATATCCAGCTTCAGCAGCCTCCAGGGAATATCTGGGTCGTCTCCCATCACGGTCAAAGTAGCCTCAAATTCTCCTTCCACACGAAACTTAACACGCCCATTGGCTACACAAATAAAGACACAATCATACTCATTAGATCTTCTCTTTTCCAGTGAACTGCTAATTCAGTTACAAAAATGGCTAGCGGGCAAAATATACCATTGACAGTTCACACAAGCTGCTTACCAACTGTGAGGTTTGCTAGCTGGGGTGGTAAGTCTGTGGTGACAAGGCGGTGTCTGAGAATCTGATTAAGCTGGTTCAGAGTGGTCTGCTTCTCAACCTTAGTAATGGGGTCTGGAGGTATGATCTTATCCTACACAAATGGACACAAACATAGAAACACAGGTGTTAAGTTTGATCTCCCAACATCTTTTCACAAATGACTCTTGATTAACAAGCACAGAATTTAAACAAACTTACTCGTATGCATGTGGGCAAGCGTGGGTATGATCCTGTGGTGAGCACATCGATGGCAAAAGGGATAGCAAAGCTGGGCAACCGTGCATGAACCAGTGCATCTCTGGCCAGTGATGCCAGCCTATCAGCTGTGTCCACAAACAAGATGGTCTGCTGATCCAGGAAGCTGGAGATCATCTGTTACCATGGATAACATGAGAGATAAGTCAGTATATTTGCAGTGTACTGTCAAAATCCGCTGATATGAAGGATGTACAATTAAACAGTTACTAAAAATAGAATATATATATTATTATATATGGCTTTTTGTCTTTATAGCCATTAAATACTTCCTCTAGTTTCTAACAAATCCCAGACGAGACAATTTAGATGGATAGTCTTAAGTTTCCCAAGAGAATGTTGCAGTGTGTTACTGTGAACACTTTGAGAAATATTTGAGAAAATTGTCTAAAAACACTGCCATCATATCAGGCATTCATGCATCACATTCAAAAAAATGTTTTATGAGGTTTTATTTGGAGTTTAATCTATTCCCTGTCTCTCAAGACTTGTGTTATAATGTAATGTGATTGCTGTTAATGTGTATGATTACATTGCCATTTTATAGTTATCTTGCATGCCAATTGGGCCGTATCTTGTAAAAGCAACATATAGGGAAATTTGTTACAGATGTAATAAATGAAGAATAAATAAAAACAACATACCGCACACTTCTCAACTTTCCCTGCATTGCTCGCCCACTTCACCAGGGAAAGCAGACGCACGAATAACTGCCTGGTTCGACTGGCGAACTGGACAATCTCAATTTTCCTAAACACAACCATGACAAAATGAACCAAAACAGAAGCTTGTCAGAATGAGAGGCAACAGCAGTGAGCCGTAAAGGACTTTCAGAATAAAATTTGAAGACACATACCTCTCCATGTCAGTCTTTCTGGGGAGTCTGCGAAAAACATAAAGAGAAAACATTGATTAGCTGTCATTATCCTTAAAGTAGACGATCAACCCATCATATCACTTATCTAAATAAACATGTAATGAGTTTGAATAGATTATGAGTCAGTTTGCAGCAGGGAGAAAAACTAGCTTTGGATTTTGGAAAGCAGACAGATGCAGTGAATCTGGTGTCTCACAGATAAACAACCCAACGCAAACTCTTAAGCTGGGACTAATAAACATGAGCTGCCTCTGACTTTAGGAGCTGGGATGTGTTGTTTACCTGTGCGCCCCCTCACATCACATTAGACACCCGTGTTATCTGCTTTGAAAACACCACCCATGTGTACACACTCTTCTAGCTTCACGACCACCCCCACAAATATGCACTTTTCTCCCGTTAAGGTTTGTTTTGGTGTCGGGGTGAAGAGCATCCTCAGGGCTGACTGACGTTAGCTCATTAGCCCGCCAGCTACCCTGGTTAGCTCAGAGGCCTAGAATGCTAACATGCTACTTACAGCTCCGCCAGCAGAGTGATTTCATGGTAGGTCCTCTGGAGGAGAAACTCGATCAGCAGGCTCAGTCGGATCCCGTGCGTGGCCGGGGTCCCGGGCGGCGGCGGCTGCGGACCCGACACCACCGGTCCTCCGAGCGGGACGAGCTGCCCGTCTGACCCGATCTGCACCGGAGCCATTTTACAATGACGCTACAGACGAGTTAGCTACGGCGACGCACGCCCAGCGCTGCAACGGGGGTAAACTATCGGGTTGCGGTGGCTTGACTCCGGGCGAAAAAAAGGTTTTCTTCGAGGTCTCACAACATTTTCTGAGTTCCTCGGCAGGGACTTGTTTTCACGGCGCAGCAGAAAAGTCAACGCATACAACGAAGGTGGCGAACCATAACGGAGAAGTCTCAACGCCGCTCGGCCGCCATCTTTGCTATCGGGGGTGATTACCATAGATCCGGTGGGAGAGAAAACCCGGACCGGAGCCCTGAGGAGCGAGGAGCTGTTTCACCATCGGGCTGAAGAGGGTAAGGGAAATATTTGTTAAATGTCATTCCAGGTTTATGTAGACAGTCAAGTGTGTTTACTGGCTTAGTTTATATCATTCTGGACTTTTTCAAATTAACACTATGTAATCTGTTGCCCTGGTAACAGATGGCAGCAGATAGTAACCACAGTGATGGAGGAAGTATTCAGCTAATTCACCTAAATAAAAAATACGAATACCACTCAAAAATTACAAACTACAAGTAAAAGTAATGCATGAAAATATAACTTAAATAAACTCATATTATATCAATATTTATATTTTTTAAATATTACTCAGGGAAATTGGCCCTGTGAGTGTATATATGGTGTAGTATACACAGTACTGTAGTAGGACTTTATAGACATATATCTGATTTTGTACTGTATATGATTTACACTCATTTGGCAGTTTATTTTGGAACACCTGGATAAAACTAATACAGTCTAATACAACAGTTCCATAATTAAATCCTAACTAAGTGAGGGTTATAATGATCAGTTTTTATTGTCTTAGAAAGGTGCTGATTAAACTGTATGATAATTGTGGAGGATTTAACTTGTGTTGCTTGCATCATAGAGAGGTTTTATTGTTACTTCAAATATCCCAAAGAAGCAGTTATTTTTTTATTTAATACAAGTGAAATAGAAACATTGCCACCCTGCCACCTGTCAGCTGTTATGAATTAATTGTACCTCTTCTAGCCCTTATTCCAAAATACCATCTTTTTTCAATTGCATTTTGAGGGCTTTGGGTGTTGATTTGGGTTCAAGTTTGAGGCCTTAGTTTTGTGGTGTTTTTCATATAATAAATTCCTAACCACCTTCTCAACTGAAACCAATCATTTTAAGTTAGGTTGTATTTACTGCAATACCTGTGTATTTTGAAAAAATAGTTAGCCTCTATTGAGCAAGTGAATGATAAGTCCTTTTATTTTCTTGGTTGACTCTCATCCAAAGCCCTTTACTATACACCGATAGTCACCTAAAGCATAACCCTGAATATGTACAAATACCACAAGTCTTTAGCCATACCCGTTGGCTGAACTACAAATGGGGCAAAGTAGCCAACTGCCCCGTGGCCCCAGATTCCAAAGTCTTCAAAGCCCCAAGCTCACTTGGCCAAACAGGTTAGGTAAGAATAGGTTTAAAATTTTCAAGTCTGTCTTAAAACAATACTTTGGTGCAAATTTGGCTTGCTGTCATTTAATGATTCATGTTGTGTGTTTTCACTGTTTGCATGGACACATTTGCGCGTGGGAGGGCAGACAGGCACCGGGCAAAACATCTCCATGTTGCGGGCGTTCTGTGCACCGCGGGAAGGATAAACGCTTCACTTCCTGTATCCATTACGCAACACCGAACCACGCCCACTAATCATGCATTACGGTCCAAGCCATCAAGTGCAGACCGCAAGGTGAAAATTTAATGTAAATCGAATTAAAGTTCTGGTGGCGCTATCACTATCACTACATATAGACTGATAGATCTGTTCATGTTGAGGCTCTGATAAAGCATGGCCAATTTGGGGCCGACTGGACAATGTACAGTGGGGTTACAACAACTTAATTTTCACGCTGATGAGTAGGTGGCGCTATCACTATCACTACATACAGATTAATTTATCTGTGCAGGCCAGGACTCGGATCATGTGAGAGGATTTTGGTGCTCATTGGACAATGCACTGTGGAGTTATGACAACTTCGTCTCCTTTGGCAAAGGATCTAACTTCGCCCCACCTCAATGTTTACACGGTTTGAGGAAATGTCACAATTCTGACCATGGTCTTATGACTTGTCTGAGCTCATTTTAGTTGTAAATTGTAAAGCAGCCAGGAGCAGTGCATCAAAGTGTAAAACATGTCACTTACTGTCGCCAACAGGTGGCACTGTGACGATCAGTCAATAAGTCAATATTGACATATGGATCAGATCAGGGCGGGACTGTGATCGTGTTAAAGAGGTTTGAGGCTGATTGGACACTGCACAGAGGAATCATCAAACTTAGACGCCACGCAACGTTTACACCGTGTGACGTATACACCATGTGACGTATACTAAAACTTTTAATAAACGTTTATCTCCATGGAGTTGAGATAACATTCACTGAATTTAAAGTTGATCTGATGAAAGCTTTAGGAGGAGTTCATTTAAATGCAACATGTGTAAATGGTGAAAGATGGCCACTTAATTCAAAATGGCCGACTTCCTGTTTGGTCTCGCACACTGCTTTTCAAAGTGGGGGTCCCGACCCCCAGGGGGCGCCAGGGGGGGCGCGGAAACTGTAAGGGAAAAGGGGGGACAATGTGACAATAAAAATAAAATTATTAATTATTAACTTAAATAGGTTTTTTAGATGTTATTAATCACTGCATATCGAAATCTTGGATGCCAATCTTTTTTTTCTTCTAATGCCAATCTTTTAATAAAAATAAAAAAACACACACCGCTCAAGCCAATCAGAATCGAGCAGCCGCTGCATCAACAAGTTGCTGTGTGCCTGAGAAATAGCTGGCTACCTCCTGCTAGAGGCAAAAATTGACACATTTTTTAAAAGAAAAAGACCATCAGACAACCAGACTGAAGATGACTCAGCTGCAAAACTGCCACAACCACGGAATACCACCTTGGCATCTAAAACTCGGAGGTATGAAATCTCCCCTTCCATTTGCCACCACATACCTCTGCGAGTCTGGTTTTCTACATTGAAGGTATTGAAAACAAAGCACAGAGCATGTCTGCAAGTGGAGAATGACATTCGTCTGGCACTGACAGCCATAAAACCTAGGATAGATAAACTGTGTAGGAGCCACCAAGCCCACCCCTCCCACTAGTGAGGGACCAGGTATACACACAGAGACAAACATACTTAAATGAATAGCACTGTTTATAACAGAAGAGAGACACTGGATGTAATGAATAAATAACTAAATGTATATATATATATATATATATATATATATATGTACATTTAGTTATTTTGGCATGGTACTTGGCATGGAAAAGTTTGGGAATCCCTGGTCTAGCATTTCGATCCAAGAGAGTTTTTTGTTCATTATGAAAGACACATGTCCCTACCGATTTTATTACATTTCGGTCAATTGTGGTGCCGGGCTGCTCTTTGGGGGGGCGCTATTCAGCTATTTGGCCGCGCCCATTCCTTAAAACCATATGAATGTCTTGGGCTGTTGTTACACAAATGTAGTTTGAGGGAGATTGAACAAAGTAAACTGAAGTTACAGCAATTTCGTGTGTCACGGCGATTTGTTTAAATTTGACGCCAAGGCACTTACACAGTGTTTGACAAAAACTCAGTTTCCATAACATCACATCATCAATGTCTGGAGGCACTTCTGACAAAGTTTGACATGGTTGTAGTCAATGGACGTCAATGACTTCAATGTATGTCTGAGATTCAACAACCTCGTGTTTTGTTGGTGATTCATCAAAATTTGATGCCACGCCACAGTCACACCATGTGACAAAAAAACTCATTTTTGTCACATTGTCACACATAATTTTAGTTAGTTTTAATCTCTAACCCCTAACCCTGATTTAAGCTATAGGAGGAGTTTGTTAAAATACAGAACTTGTAAAACGGCTAAAATGGCCACAAAATCCAAAACTGGATCTAAACCGAATTTCATGATGATCGGTTAAACCCGATGGAATTACTTGCTGTTGAGCAATTTTTGAATCAAACGAAAAGCAATAGGGCCTTCGCAATGTTGGTGCTCGGGCCCTAATTATGATTTTTACATGAATTGCTAACAGAATATTCCATTCATGTTCCCATTTATATATTACAGAGCATGGTCTGATTATGCCAAGCCAACATTACGTCCTAGTGCTTGTTTGAACATGAACCTAAGGCCTGCTTTATCAAGGAGTTGGTAACTCGATGTTGCAAAATGCGGTGAAAACATATGCATGTCTACATAATGCGACTAAGGTCGGAATACTCCATATGGCTGTACAATTATTGCTTATTCCAAGTCTGACCTTATTTGGATCAAGGCATACAGAAAATACTGTTCACATGGTTCACATGACTATTGGCTTAATCTGGTTAATATTGGAGTATTGGTGTCCATGTATACATGTCTAGTGTAAATGATGGGGCAGGAAATCTGCAGTCCTTGTACTGTGCAAAAATACATCAGTCTATTTCAAACTAATATAAGGCTTCACTGTTAATAGACAACCATTTCAAATTTCAACTGAACAATTTTTAATGTACATTTTTTTTCATTTTATAAAATCTTATATCCATTACATTACTTTATATTTCATTTAGCTGACGCTTTTATCCAAAGCTACTTACAATAAGTGCATTCAACCATGAGGGTACAAACCCAGAACAACAAGAATCAAGCAAGTACAATTTGCTTCAAAAAAGCCAAACTACAAGTTAGCTACAGGTAAGTGGCATATAAGTGCAACTAAACTGAAGAATCATTTTTTTTCTATAAAAACCAGAGTTGACTGTGGTTTATAAGACATCATGTTCTAAGGTGTAGTCAGAAGAGATTAGTCTGCGGAGGAAGATGTGTAGACTTTCTACTTTCCTGATGTCAATGGGGAGCTCGTTCCACCATTTGGGAGCCAGGACAGCAAACAGTCGTGATTTTGTTGAGTGGCTAGCTGTCCCTCGCAGTGAGGGAGCAGCAAACCGATTGGCAGATGCAGAGCGGAGTGGAGGGGCTAAGGTTTAAGGTTTAACCATGCTATGACTTTTCTAAGACTTTTACCAAACGGTTCGCTCATAAAGTCCGAAAAACAGTGGAATGTTTTTAATTGGAGTCAATGGGAGCATACATCAAAGGAACGAGTGTGAAAATGACAGATTTTCAGCCATTTTTTCTGTGCTTTTTGGCTTTTGGCTCTATGAGGTCTAAAGCGGAAGGTGGTCAGATTTTTTTCTCCATTGACTTTAATGTTAATTTTGAGAGAAAGTTTCTGGAAGGAGCATTGAAGTCATACTTACTCATCAATAAATAAAATATCTGTGCGTTCAGCAAAGTCTTGGGATTCTCAATTTATGTATGTTTTACCGCTTGAAAAAGGTGAAATCTTTCACATTTGCAACTGTCTAAGACATCAATGATTGTTCTATGACCACTGACACTGTCACTCGTTCCTTTGATAAAGGCTACAATTGACTGCCATTCAATTTTTTCCACTGTTTTCCGCAATTTATGAGCTTACCGTTTGGCGAAAGTCTTATAAAATTCTGTTCACACTATCCCGACCGAGCATTGCATTACTGCACACATAATGACTCGAAAATTCCTCCCTAGAATTTTTTTTTGTGTGCAGCGTGCTTCCTGCCGGGTCCACAGACGGTTTCCGTTTGAGAGAGACAGAGAGAGAAACAGACTGGCTGGTTTAAGAGAGACAGAGAGAGAGATACTAAGCGGGTACTGGCCCGCTTGAAAAAGGTGATATCTTTCACCTTTTCAACTGTCTAAGACGTCAAAGATTCCTTTGACGCTTTTGTCGCACCTGCACAAACTATACATCAAAACGTGCGGCTCGGTTGGGAATAGAGTGGAGGGGCTAAGGTTTAAGGTTTAACCATGCTATGACTTTTCTAAGACTTTTGCCAGACGGTTTGCTCGTATATCGTATATCGTATAACGAGTCAGTGTCAGTGGTCATAGATCAAAGGAATCACTGATGTCTTAGACCTTTTTCCAGCGGGCCAATAGTATCTCAAGCGGGCCAATAGTATCTCATTCTCTTTCTCTCTCTCTCTCTCTCAAACTGAAACAGTCTCTGGACCCGGCAGGAAGCACGCTGCACAGATTCAAAATTTCTAGGTAGGAATTGTCTAGTTATGTGTGCAGTAATGCAATGAATGCACATATATTGTTGTTCCCCATACTTTTTCTTATTATGTATGCAGTAATGCAATGCATGCACATATACTATTATTCTCCATACTTCTTATCGTCATTATTATTCTTCGTTCATCTGCCTCAAATTTCGTCAGTTAGTTGCAAGAGGTGAAAGATTTCACATTTTTCAAGCAGGCCAGTAGCTTCATTCTCTCGCTCTCTTTTAAACCAGCCAGTCTGTATCTTTCTCTCTCTTTTAAACCAGACAGTCTGTTTCTTTCTCTCTCTCTCAAACTGAAACAGTCTTTGGACGCGGCAGGAAGCACGTTTATGTAAAATATTGCACATGTATTTTATGACCACCCCGGGCGATAGGGGGCGATATAACCAGGTGCGGCGGGTCGCTCACTCTTCTCTCCCCCTGGTTTTATCCAAGCTACGGATGTAACTTATCCGCTGGAGCCGGAGTCACTTATCGGAATTCAGGGTTTTAAGCCTTTCCATTCAGCAGCCGTTGTGTTTTCCCAACTGCGCTCGGTTGCGGTGCAAACGAGCTCAGTGACAACGCAGCGCGCCGGAGTTCACACACTCGTCTGTCCCGCTTTTACTGAGCTGCATCTCTGTCTGACTGCGCTTCCGCCATGTTGAACCGAGTCAAGTTGTGAGTGACTGCTGGGACCGAAGTGACAAGCCCTAGAAATCGGACTAGACAGAGTTAGGGGGGCTGTTACCGCGCCGGTGACGCAGGAAAAACACCCAGAAGCAGAGGGAAAAACCGTAGGAATTAGACCTTTCTGGTAACAGCTTTGTGTCCTGCGAAACTGTCACGGATATAGGCCACGTTTATGTAATATACGACGACACCAGCGTTGAAGGCTGGACGGAGCCCGTGGATAGAGGGGGAAGTCATATCAAATTCCTGGTGAGTTGTTAGCTAACTAGCTCGGTGCGCTGCCTGCTGATTGTTAGCTGACTACCGCTAGCGTCAGCTGGGAGTGGATGCAAGGTAACATAACTGCGTCTGGGTTTCTTGTGTAATTCAGCCGCTGGTGGGTTTTTCTCTGTTTGCTGCTGTTCACTGAGTCGTTGACAATGTCAATGCTACTAAACTGCATTTCGTGATATTAACAGTGTGGTTTCATTAGCTCACCCAGCTACATTCCCTGAAGCCAAGCTAGCGCTAGCTACCCGCAGATTGTCCTCGGCACTGTCTACAGACAGAGGAGGAACATTTCCTTTTAACCTGGTATGTTTACAAGTTATTGAAATTTATTTCCCCCTTTGCCACTATTTTTATAATTCACGAATAATGGCTTTGCATAATATACATTGCTGTTAACATTTTATTTCACCTAGGCTTCCCATATTTTATTTTCGATTTGTTTGAGCTAAGTTATAAGTTAGCGTTAGTCGATGCAGGTCAGAACACTCTGTTACATTTCAGGAAATAGACGACTCCCCTGTCACTTGCATATTTATGGTTATCTAAGACGGCTAGCTGTTTTAACTTATCCTGAGCGTTGTGATGACAGCTTAACGATATGAATCTTAATATCGCATTGTTGGTTTTATAGATGAGAAAACGAATTAGTTGTCGAGTCACATCAAGCAGCCGCTTGTCAAAATAGAAACGTTAGCTCAATGTACCTTCGGCTGCTCACTCGCACGTAAGCTAGCGGCTACATAACGACCACTGTTTATCTGGATTGCTTCTCGTTAGCACGGTCGATGCTCAGCCTGGTTGGCCAACAATAACGTTTGGGGAAGGGATGTTAAATCGATCTTGACTTAAGGCATCACCCTATTCCTCTGTTTGCTTAAGTTCACCAGTTATGTAGCTAAGCTTTGCTGGGCAAGTATAATGTCAGGCCCGACCGAATAATGAGGCCTCAGCGTAGCGGGCTGTGGACGAGGCCTTCACCGCTGTCTGGGCGGATCGCCTTGCAGGCTAACCGAACGATAGTTGCCGCAGCTAGCTAGCTGCAGGCGCTAACTAACCAAACCAGCTGTTAACGGCTGCAAAGGTGCCGTGTGTTATGAACCATACCTGTCACCGTGTACTGTATGTGCACCTGCAGTGTCTGAGAATTGAGGCTGATTCACGGCTTCACACATTATATTTAATGACTGATTTCACCGTCTGTACAATGGTTTTTAAATAACACTGACGTTAACGTTCCAAAGCCGGTTCAGTTTGAAAGGCCGCAGTTGTACGTTTGTCCTAATGGCATCTGCAGTTAGCGTGTACCGTTTTACACTGATAAGACATAACATGTTTTTGTGCGTCATAAAAGTAATCCACCCTTTCCTGCTCTAGTAGACAGTTAGCTACTGAGTGGTTTTACTGATAGTAGCTCCATAATGTGACATTCTGTTCCCTGCAAGGCAAAGACACTCTCCATACCATGTTTATAATGACTGTAATGAACTATGTCTGAAGCAATGGCTGCTACCTTAATTGAACAAGGGTCTCTTGGCACCTGTGAAATAGGAAATAATGTGGTTTTACTACAGTAAACTTAAAGTTTTAACCATTTATCTAATCTGTCTTCTCATTAGAAATGTATAGATGCTCACTAAATATATTTATGGTCACCAAAAATCAAATCAGCTTATTCAGTACACCCATGTTAACTTGCTGTTAGACACATTGCAGTTTGTCTTTAGTGTTAATAACCATTATTATTCTCCAAAAGGACAGAGCAGCAGCGTTTATTCTTCATATTCAGACTGTCAAGTTTAGCATTGTCTTATTTATATCTCAAACTTTTGCATAATCTGCATCCACGAAGTCTATTTCAGTTCTCTTCTTATTACCAGTCAATTGTTGATCAGGTAAACTCTTGATTTTTCTGGGCAGAAGACATTGTGAAGATGGGCGAAGTAATAGGAATTGAGATCAGATAGACTCTTGAAACTCAGTTACAATTATTATTGTGATTTTCAACTGAAGCTTCCAGTTTGTTAAATAGCATATAGTATGTCTTAATCTTCTTTCAAATGTTGTATTTCTTGTGCTCTGGTGTCAATGCCAGTCTATACAAAATGTATTACTCTCCCACCTTGAACTGAAATTTGCAGAAACAGCGCCAACTCTATACCCTAAGTGTTAATTTTGATGACCGGAAGACTGAAGGTTGTGGTGTTGATTACCTTGACAATATAATCGGCAAGCAACATATTGTGACATTTCCATTTATGTAATTGGTGGCTTCCAGCATATCACATGATTTGTAATAATTGTGGTTTTAACATGTCCAATGGTGAGCTCTGGCGACTGCAGAAAATGGGAATTAATTAACAACCCATCATTGATGTTTTCTTAATAGATTTAAACTTTGACTCTTTCTTTTGTTGGTACTAAGAATTGTCTGCTCATAAGTTGGCCCCAAAAGTCATAGCTCCTTATCCATAGATCTATCATTGTACTATAATCCTATGTAATGGCAGTATTAATAGACTCTATTAGTTTTATTTCTACACTTTTTTGGATGCTGAAAAATGAATATACTTTATGGAACTGAAGCTTTAAGATTGAAATGCAGTATATGGGTCTTTAAAAACGATTTATTTATCTTAAGGATTTGAGATTGATGAGGCAGTCAAGGCAAGTTATATCATATTTTACCAAATGTCATACAGACATTTAAAGGGCAGCTTCTGGGTTTTCTTCATCATCGCCGTTTTGATTACATTACACTTTCCAAGTTATTTGGGGATGGCAAGACATCACCAAAAGGAAGTCAGACAAGGCGAGGACAACCAGACAATAATGTGTCCTTAATTTTTGTATTATTTTTCAGTTATGATCTTTGAGAGGCAAACCTTAGGTGACAGATTTAGACGGTTATACCATAGAAATTGAAATACAAACAACAAGAATTAAATGTCCTGTGATAAACATCCTTCACAGCTAGGGTTAACTTTGGTCTGCCTTACTAAGCATGGTCATGCATGTACACACAGTTTTCCTGTGCCATTAGGGAATATTACATCACATAACGTGGTTTAGATAATCTGGCAAAACTGCTGCTGTTTTGCTTTTAAAAGTCTGATAATTTGACCACTTGTTCTTGCTAGGGATGCATCGATCCGATAACATATATTGGTCCTATCTTGACTCAAACCGCTCGATTGGTATCTTTGATAACAAGGCCAAGCTTATTTCATGTTTACGCAAACAATGTTTAAATCAAGCCTAGCGTTGCCTTACACATACAAGAATGATCCCATTTTGTTTCACACAGTGAGGAATTCATCTTATTAATTCAACACTGGTAGAAAACTGGTCATCAATTTCCAGATCTCAGCAGTTACTTAGGCAAGCACAATTTTATAGTCAACAATAAAAGTTATGGCCAAAACAACAAAAACAATACCCGGGTTCTGATAAACAGAATCTGTGATGACTAATTTATTCAATTAGATCATAGAGCCCCTGAGGCAGACTTGTCACATTGAGCAATATAAATATAACTGGCTGGACAACAGATAACTGATTCAAGGTGTCCTGTTACAATGCCGGTAATTATTATTATTATAATGGTGATGAATTAGCTCAGTCCATCACTAGGCATATATCAGTGAATAAGGTGCTAGTTAGAATCAAATGATGTGCATTATTAATGACTAAACTAATATACTTATCTGAGAAAATTATAAAAATATATGGAAAGCAGTGTTTTCACTTCACAATCCCTCATAACTTATACAGCCTCCGTCCATAAGGTTGGATGCACCCATCTAAACTCACACAAATTTGAGCTTGCACTGGATGTGGTGGGATTTAAGATTAATTCAGGTTGGCAGTATCATGTGGCTTCTAGTACATAATGCTGTATTACTGTTGTGGGTCTGTGTTAGCATGAAGCAACATAATGACAGCCTTACAAATGAAAACAAAATAGTGATATTGTGCTGCCTTGAAGCACCTTATCCAGAATTGCATTGTCTGTGACAACATTTATTTGTGACAAAGGATGCAACAAGTTTGGAGCCGCTTTGTTATTGTAGAGAGAGACTGGTATTGCCACCAGCTGCTGCAGTCTTGACCCCAGGTCGGTTAATGTACTTTGTCTCTGAAAGAGATGCAGAAATGTCTGTTAAGCTGTTGTCACATTTGAACTTTGGACAATGTCCAGTGTTGCCCTTTAACACATGCAGCACAGAACTCAAGATTGTCTGTGTGGGATCTGTGATACTGTTTAGTTTAGGCAAGGGGTCAGGGTAGAGTGTGCAGGGGGGAGTATAGAAATGTCACAAAAATGCCTACTCATACAGCTCTGTGAATACTCCGGACATATACCTACTCTCCTCACACTGGTTCAGTCTGACTTTACGCAGACTTTTCACTAGGGAGCTTAAGTCAAGTCATTTTTAATGTCCGGTCCAACTGATTCGGACATTTATGCTCACTCATACAGCTCCTTTATATCATGTGTAGACATGTTCAGGGTTACACTACATTTGTGAAAGAAGCTTTACGAATACAATTTGTCATTTGACCCTTCTCTAAGGTAATTTACCAAAGCATGCAGTTGTGGGAGACCTATATAGAATGTAAATGTGTTGCCGTTGCTGATTTTGTCAGGTGTAATTAAGATGTAATGAGGCAGGAAATAAAGTTTTGATTGGTACTGGGTATTCTGAATCTAATTACAATGAAATCAGTGATCCATATCAGCCCTTCAAAGCCTGGTTGCAGCATCCTAATTTATAACACTGTACAATTTTAGTTAGGTAGCTAAGTAACAGGCTCAGCCCAAGTCAGTATGAGTTGATTTTATATGGTTATATCTGCCATACAATATCATAACCATCTGTTAACCTATTTTGCTTTTATATTACAAGTAACTTAAACTGCCATTGGATCAAATCTGACCTTTGTCCCTTTTCCCATCTCCAGGTTATGCAATGGTCTCAGCGGCACATCCAGATCTCCAGGTGCTTGTGTCCCTCTCTCTTGTGTTCGGGCTCTCTTCCCTCTGCTCTACAGCTGAGGTGGCTGTGATTTCCCTCCTGGCCAGCGCTCCCTAAGAGGCCAAGATTGCCAAGATCTGCCCTGTGGCGAGCATGACGGCCACCACTCGTGGCTCTCCGGTGGGGGGCAATGACAGTCAGGGCCAGGGCCAGGCACCTGACGCTCAAAGCCAACCCCCACTGCCACAGAACCAGGTCTGCATCCTCTTTCGAGCTCAAACTCAAAGTGCAGCCATCATTTTTTTTGGCCTCTTCTTTGAAATGTTGTGATCTTGACTTCCTATTGGTAATGCTTTCATCTAAATCTGTCCTCTTGTATTTGTTTAAAATAGCCGTGCATTACACTTCGTATATGACTCGTTATTATATAATATTATTATTATTTTATCAAACAATTTCTGGCAGTTCAGAGACTGCAGCGCAGTTATTTAACAGATCTATTGCTCGTACCTAACTGCACACAGGTGCCCAAGGGGATGAAAAGGGAGGGGAGGAGGGAGCGGAAAAGGGGGAGAAAGAGAGTGAAGGAGAGGCATCAATGAACAGAGCCTCTTGAGTGATGGATAAAGGATATGTGTGTGTGTGTGTGTCTTTGTGCATGTGCATTTGCAGGCCTGTGTTGGTTAGAGATGAGCCGTGGTAAGACGTGAGAGGCAAGCTGCCTATGTAGGTCAGCCAAGCAGAAGGAGTCTTCACCACACACCCCCACATTTCATATTTCTCAGTTGTGCATCTCTTTTCACTATGTGTATCCCTATTTTACTCTCCCACTACCACTGATGTTCAAGATGAGAACAGCAATAAAGAAAGGATTGGTCGCATCAGTACTAAAATACTCATTCATAAATGCAGCTTGTTTGTTTCTCGGACACGCTTGCATCCAAATCTTCTATTTGACAGCTGTAACAGAGATACACCCACCTACTAACACATTTATTCTTCCTATATAACCATGTCAACCTTTACTTTTTGTTCTGTATATCCAGTAGTAAGAGATGAGAATATAAATGGATTTGTTTATGTGCCTGTCAGGAGAGACACCTGCTTCTTCATACCTGCATGCATGTTCAGTTATCGACTAGAACAATAGAAACTCTACACCCATACAAAAGGGAGCCTTGCCTTTTCACTGGCACATGTCAATATGGAAAGAAGTTTATACAACTGCATTAAAACGTTTATTTTAAAATATATTTTATGTACGAAAACAGTCATCAATACAATTTAGTCATTCTTTTAGGGATATAAAAAGTCGGTCTAATGCATTGAGATCTAGCCCATTCAGGCTGTTTTACAATGGTGGATCGGTATCAGATACATTAAGCTGACACTATGTGATCCTTTGGTTTTTTTTGCTCTTGGTACACCCATGATCAAAATGCCCCTCTGTGCTCCATTAAAATGTACAATCACACAATCTTGATAATAAATGACCAGTGGAGCACGCAGATTAAATTAACAGCAGACTGGATTGTAATGAGTCTGTGTATAATGAGCATTAAAGCTTAAGTGGGGCCTCTAGCTGCTCCATAAACTTATAGTCTTGTTTATTTATGAATTGATTAAAGATAATGGCTATCAAAGCAATCAGTAAATATCTACTTATTACTTCGCATTGTTCATATGTTTAATTTACATGTTAGTTACGACAATGCACTGAGTACAGGATTCACAAAAGTTTGAGATGCACAAAAGAATCTTATGGTATATGTGAAATTTACTTCTTAGAATAGTTTTTTTGAAGTTGTTTTCTTGATGCTTGTTTTGAAATAGTATTTGTCAGATTTTGTTTATATGATAAATCCACAGAGATCAATATTTATTCTTAGAATTTGTCTTTTTTCTTTTAGACGTCATCTCCTAACTCATCTAATGAGAACTCTCCAGTGAGCCCACCAGATGAGCAGGGTCAGGAGGATGGGCCCCCTCAGCTGGAAGAGGAGGAGCCTGCTTTCCCTCACACTGACCTAGCAAAGCTGGATGACATGATCAACAGGTATTTTACCCGCATGCTGACACAAATAAATTATGCTTAGCATCACACATTCACATTTTCAAGCAGAGAATGTCAAATGCTACCCGATAAATTTGTTCGCCAAATTAGAATGCAGTATTCAGGTTGCAACATGGGTTAGGGTTTTTTTTTTTTGTGCTTTAGAACATAACCGCTGTGAAACAATAAGAAAATTACGGTTTGAGTTTTTGTTTTCCTGTTTGTGTTCGTTTTCAGCGCTCCCTCTCCTTATTCAGCATGTAGGTCTCTCGACCCCTGTTTCTGTCTCTCTCTGCCTGTCTCTCTCTGCCTGTCTCTCTCGTTGAGTCTGGAAGAGACAGTCTTTAAAAGTGTGTGAACATTTTACGTTTAAACCTCAAAGAAAAGTGATTTCCCATCACACAGCAGCACAACATCACTATGGTGTGAGCCTTAAGTTGATCCAGTAAACCGGGAAATGAAGAAGAATAATGGCTCCAACATGTTTTCTCTTCATGTTCATACCACAGTGATGTTTTGCTGCTGATCCATGTGAAATCACCTTAACACAGTTTGGAGCAACAGTCTCTGGAGGCTTTAATGTATTAATGTGTTCACACACTTTTGACGACTTGTCTCGGCTCGATGTTTGTCTCCACCATTTTCAAACATTGACTCCAGAGAGGAGACTGCGTGGTCACGTGAGGGAGACGCTGCCACATTGTGTGCCGTCTATTATAACAGACCAGACTAATCGATGACTAAATTAGTTACCAGCTGTTTTTATTATCAATTATAATCGATTAAATCAATAAGTTGTTGCAAC
The DNA here is from genome assembly GCF_022539355.2 of Hippoglossus stenolepis. Taxonomy (NCBI): domain Eukaryota; kingdom Metazoa; phylum Chordata; class Actinopteri; order Pleuronectiformes; family Pleuronectidae; genus Hippoglossus; species Hippoglossus stenolepis. The sequence goes on from NC_061495.1 coordinate 19,032,215, forward strand.
CTTAATTTCAATGCTGTGGGATTTTTCCTGGTGCTGCAGAGGAGGGGCAAAGCTGCAAACTGGCACAAATCACTAAGTTGCAGAGCTTATGTTATGATGAGAAATATAATACAAATTTTGGTTCATTTTGAAACTTGCATGTTTTAGTTTCTAATAATGGAGGCCAATTGCTGTTTTCAACTCAGTGTGAACTCAAAGTTTGACAAATTGTGAATTGATTGTGGAGTTCAGCAATCATTTTGACAAATGTTGTTAGTGTAGGTCAAGATGTTAAAGGATTTAGAGATGTTCTGGTTCCTTTTAAGATGTAAAATCTTTTGAGTGCAAGGTCATTCCCAGTTTGGCTGGTACACTTATTTCTTGGGTGAAATAATAGCATAACAAATGTGAAAAACAGCAGTTTCCCCACAAATATTAGTATTATTTCTTTGATCCAGGTTGCTCAGCAGTATAGTTCTCAGCTCAAAACATTTCCATGGCTATTACTAACTCTGAGAAATGAATCGCATTACTTACTAATTAACCTACATTATGGGGCAGGCTATTCCTCCCAAAACGCATGTAGGCCAGGTCTATGCCTCATTTTCATTCCTATTTCGAACCAATAAACACCTGTCTTTGAAATAATTTCTTTCCAAAGATATTTTCTCGTAATTTTCTTGTCTTAATCTTGTTAATACTGTGAGAAGAGTTTGAGTGGTGTTTCGCTTTAATTTTTTTTATAATTGTTGCCATTTCTTTTAATTGTCTTAATTTTTTCTTCCAGGCCTCGTTGGGTTGTTCCAGTTTTGCCAAAAGGAGAGTTGGAAGTCCTCTTGGAAGCTGCTATAGACCTGAGTAAAAAAGGTAGGACTGTGCTGAATGATCTGTCGTGTCTGAGATGTTTTCTGTCAGTCATATACTACAGGCAGTGCTTTTTTAATGCTAATCGGGCTCTTGTCAATCATCACAAATTTATTTGAAAGTGTTGAGAATAGGGCCCCAACTAACAATTTTAATTAATTTGCTGATTGGTTCATCAATTATTTTTTGATTATCACGGCTCCCCCCCCTGTTTAATATCACAGGAACGCAGCTCCTACCAAGGTCATTTGTCGACTAAAACCTTTATGAATGATATCCCAAATCTTTTTTTTTTTTTGTTTTTGCTTATTTAGTCTTAAAATGGTATTGCGATTTGTTTTGACAAGAAACATTTACTTCTTGTACACAGCTATGTTTTCACAGCCCTGCCATAGACTTGGCTGCTAGCCTTGTTTAGCATACAAAACTGCTTTGCCTGATGACACTTCTTACATGCACGTGACCAGAACTAACAAAGACATGGCCCACACACACTAGACTGAGGTACAGCAGAAATATTGCTAATGCTACACCCGATTAACCGGGCACTAGTCGGACTGTGGCCCGTATAATCAAGCATATAAGAATGGCAAAGACTGAAAATCTAACTATGGCTGACGCAGCTGTCACAGAGCTCTAGGGCTGTTGCCAGTTTCCTCTCTACGCATCCATGTAATATGAGGATTATTATCTACACTGGGTCTTTTGACATTCTACAAAGGAAAACGTACTCTGACATCCTGAAAAGACAGAAACAGCCACTGGAGAAACTGTAGTCAGTCACCACATGTATTCATCTCAGGCTACATTCCAACTGTAAGTGAATGAATTTAATCTTTTAGCAGACTCCTTGGCCTACATACATGGGTGACATCTGCATCTAGATGGGATACATCTTAATTGACAATTTCATTATCTTTTGGATTTGTAAAGTCTGCTTTTAAAAATAACATTCATCCAAACATCACTGCATCCAGGCTATCTGCTGCCAACCTATGTCATGCTCTTGGGATGCCATACTCAAACCAGATAAGCGTGTGGGTAAGCGTGAAGGACAGCGCAAACAGACAGACTGCCTGTATCCCTTTCCATCATCACCTGACCCTCTGCTCCACATCACCCAAAGCATTCAGCAAGTGTCTCTGTCCAAATCATGCTCCTCCCCTTTAACACAGTCACCAATCAGAAGCCAGTTAAGCTATTGCGCTAAAGCCTGTCAAATGGATGAACTTTTAAACAGCAGTAACCACAGACGGCATTACTCGGGTGTCTCCCAGGGATAAAAGAAAACCCATACTGCTTCCTTAAAGAAACCAGTAAGCATTTGTCCCACAGAATACAATCCAATCTGACCCCAAAGAAGAGCGATTAAAAGTCAGTGCTGACCTTGAATCTATGGCACTAACAGCCACACATTAAGCCAGAAATATCTGTGTAGTTATGGACTTGAACGTAAATTTCTCAGCCACATTAATTATTACAAAACCAACCTCCTACCACCGTAAAAACATCACAAGGATTAAAGGTTTTCTGTATCAACAGTCACTTAAAAACTTGATCATGTATTTATTTTTGATGTAGTTCTTTGCATTGCCTTGTGTCTGAATGATACTGCATAAACAAGCTTGCGTTGCGTTTTGACTTCTTTCTTCAGGCTGAATGTTTTACTGAAGAATGTCTTTCATTTCACGTTGGTGCACATTTTATAAGAATGCTAAATGAGGGATGTCTTTCCTTGCAGGACTGGATGTGAAGTGTGAGGCATGTCAGAGGTTTTTCCGAGATGGTCTGACCATCTCTTTCACAAAGATCCTGACAGACGAGGCAGTCAGTGGCTGGAAATTTGAGATTCATGTGAGTCCTCATTTTTGCTCTGTATTTTGGTCAATGACACAAGTTTCTTTAAGCCAAGGCATCCATTCTAATGGTCCACCCTGCTGGGCTTTTGACGAAGCGTACAACAACAGATAAGATAATTATGGTTTGCATATGTAACGCACAATCTCTATTTTAGAGGTAAGGCTGAAAACGGATAACCATCTTTGGAATTTGGCCTGATTTCTGTTCCAACAGAGCACAACTACGACTCAAGAGTTAAAATGCAAGCGATCAAAGTTGTAATGGTCAACATAAATCTATATTTTTGTGGGGTGGCATGGGTCAGCATAGTAATCTTAGCTTTATTTATAATTTAACATGTCTTATCTTATTGGATGCATATTGTTCAGATTGGGGTCTTGCCTATGAATTGAATTTTCTGCTTAGTTTATGTGGAGCTGAGAGAAGCAGGCAAAGGCAGCCGTGATCAATGATCTTTTTTGTAAGAAGTCGCTGAGGCTGGTCTGTTGTGCTGTATTAGCAATATTGATCTCTGGAACCTTTTCATGATATACCACTGAGACAGACAAGGAAGTTAAAGAGCAAAATGTTTATTTTATTTTTTTTCTCCTGTCACCTTCACTTTAAATCATGATGATTAGGTTATCAAATTTTATTCTAGCACATTGTACGGGGTTGTTACTTAACCATAGGTGATCTGATTTATTCTCATCAATGACTCAATGTTAAGGAAGAAAAAGCCCCTCTGGATTTTTACGATGAGCCAGTCCCATATTGATTACACATATCTGGTTACTTCAGAGCTGCAAACCAGTCGAGGCGTGCAGGAGGAGCAGCTGATTTTAGTTGTAATGTTACTGGGTAGAGTCTTAAATGAGTTTCTCTGGAAATCTTAAGTAGAAGCGTAGGTGATCTTTCCAAAACAATTACACCATTGTTTTAACAAACAATCATGATCCACAATCTGAACTATGACCTTTCTTCTCAATGTTAAAATGTGCTATTTAGAATATTCAATAGTAAATACTATTGACAACTGTCACCAAGATTTCAGATGTTAATTAAGGCACCAAAATGAGACTTGACAGGTAATCTATTTTAGGAGTTTTGGTCTGTATCAGCATCTCTGTCAAGGCTTGCTTGACTGCAGGGCAGAAGCCATGAATAATAAAGTATATCATATTCCAAGGTACAGTGTACTCATGTGATAGTGTCAGTTATAAATATCAAGCGTTTAACTAACAAAATAAAGCACATAATACTTGTAAGCATTGACCAAAAGGTTAACTCAGATAAAAGTTGTGAATTCTTATTTGATTGCAGGTCTTGTGTATATCATGGTATATGATTGAGCCATTTTTTTTTATATCTCCCAAAAATGTGCTATATATTAGCTATATATTGCTTGTTGTGTCTTTTTCCTTCTATAGCCTCCATAATCGTGAATCCGTGATATTTTCTCCGACAATAATCGTGCCACCAAAATTTCATATCATGTCATCCCTAATTGCAATTCTTCTTGTGTGTAAAACATATGTGTCGTTATATCAAACTGCAAAGTTGTTTTCATCAGCAAGGACATTTTCCAGCCAGACTTGGGGTTCTTAGTCTTGCTATCTCTCTCTGTCTCTCGATGTCTAATAGTCAATATGTGCATTTTCTCCCACCTGAAAACCTTCCTTTACAGAGGTGTATTATCAATAACACACACCGATTGGTGGAGTTGTGTGTGGCCAAGCTCTCTCAGGACTGGTTCCCTCTACTAGAGCTTCTGGCCATGGCCGCCAACCCTCACTGCAAGTTCCACATCTATAATGGCACACGGCCCTCTGAGACGGTCCCCGCTGGAGCACAGCTGGCTGACGACGAGCTCTTTGCCCGACCACCAGACCCACGATCTCCCAAGGTGAATCACTGTGATTAATGCCCAAACATAGAAATGGAACTTTTGACTCCTGAACTTTTCTCTCCAACATTTATCTCATAACTCTTTGTCTTACAAATTATGATCAGATTATTGTCTGAAATACACTCTTAACAGTCTAGATTGTGCACGTTATTACTTGATTAATTTGAGATAAATACTCAGGTGTGTCGAAAGAAGTGTTGACAGCGTGTCGACAGAAGTTTTCTTCCTCTGAATGACAGTCAGCCAGTCTCTCTTCCTTGTAGGCTAAATCCATAGAGAAGTACTTTAGTTTAACCTTTGGGGCCCTGTGAGATTAAGACAGTCCCTGTGTGCAAAAGACAGAAAATAAAAAATAACTGACAGTCTATAATATGCATGCATATTGTATAAAAGAGGAGGTGTATACTCTAGAGAATAGGAATTTTACAGTGAAAGAGTGATGAATGTAGCGTGGGCATGGGGTCAGTATGAACTGTACCGCAGCACTGCTCACTGTCTGCCTCTGCTGGCAGGGGGCCAGGACTACTTAGGGCCTCACTGTGTTAGGGCAGATTTTGCTGTGTTTGTCTTTTCTTTTTTATTAGTAAGGTTGACATCCAATCAGTCACTACTAGTTACTTAAACATGTAACTACATTGCAAACTTTTTATAAGCTTTACATCATTGATTGGCTAAAAACAGGCTTTTTAAAATGTCCCCCTTTTTTTAAAAACGATCTCTTCCTAAAAGCCTGGACTCTCATTCTCAGATCGGACTCATTTTGGGGGGAGGGGGATTTGATAATTTATTTTACTTATTTAAAATTAATCCTTTTCTCTCTTGTTTCCTATTCACAGGGATGGTTGGTGGACCTAATAAACAAATTTGGCACGTTAAACGGGTTTCAAATGTTGCACGATCGCTTCATGAGCGGCCAAGCACTGAACGTCCAGATCATCGCTGCACTTATCAAGTGAGAATGAAAATGATGTCGCCGTGCTTTTGTGTAGTGGTCACGTTACAAGTTTTCGTTAACCGATTTTGTCTTCTTTTCATTACAGGCCTTTTGGCCAGTGTTATGAGTTCCTCACATTGCACACGGTAAAGAAGTACTTCCTTCCAGTCATCGAGATGGTTCCTCAGTTTCTAGAGAATCTAACAGATGAGGAGCTGAAGAAAGAGGCAAAGAATGAAGCCAAAAACGACGCACTGTCCATGATAATCAAGTCTCTGAAGAATCTGGCTTCTCGTGTACCGGGGCAGGAGGAGACCGTGAAGAATTTAGAGATTTTTAGGTTAAAAATGATTCTTAGGTAAGTAAAGTCTTTATCTAAATTCTTTTCATCTGATCAAGGTTTTCCATCAAATTGCTGTACAGTTATAATTCTGACTTGAACAAACTCTCATTCATCACCAGGTTATTGCAAATTTCTTCTTTTAATGGCAAAATGAATGCACTAAATGAAGTTAACAAGGTGATCTCCAGTGTGTCCTACTACACTCATCGGCATAACCCTGAGGAGGAGGAGTGGCTGACTGCAGAGCGCATGGCGGTAAACTCACCACAGCTCTTTACTATTGTATTTGGCATCTTAACAACCTCTCTTTTCCTAAAAATCCATTTCTCCTTTATGTCGCTTCACACTACATCAGGAGTGGATCCAGCAGAACCACATCCTGTCCATTGTGCTCAGGGACAGTTTGCACCAGCCGCAGTATGTCGAGAAACTGGAGAAGATCCTTCGCTTCGTTATCAAAGAGAAAGCTCTTACAATGCAGGATCTGGATAATATCTGGGCTGCACAGGTACACTACTGTGAACAACAGTTTTAGTGTCATTCTAATGATCAATTGATCGGCCTATAAAGTAGCAAATGCCCATTAAAAGTGAACTGAGGATAAACGTTCAGAATGTTGTAAGATGTTATATGTAAAATTGTAGTGACCTGACAGAGGCAGATGTTTGTTTTTCCCGAGCTATGTTCTTATTTAATGTTAAATTGTAAATTCTCACTTCTCGTTCTATAGTCTGAGTAAACATTTGAACTGCATATTGTAAATTTCGAACACAACTCCTGCTGCTAATCACCATTTGTCAACATTGCAACTGCAGCAAAACCCTGCATGGCTGAGATGTCACGTGTATATTAGATCTATTTCATTAACACAGCATGGTGGTTGTTGTCTGTGCATCTGCAGGCTGGTAAGCATGAGGCTATTGTGAAGAATGTCCATGACCTCCTGGCCAAGCTGGCATGGGACTTCTCACCTGAGCAGCTCGATCACCTCTTTGACTGTTTCAAGGTGAGTAAGAGTTGCAGTTATCAGTCACAGATTATAAAGACTTTTTGTACACCGTGTACTGAATCTCCGAACTCTGGTTTAATGACATTGCAGTTTAATTCTTACATCACAACAGCGTTATGCTGTAGCCTCTATTTTAACTTTTGGACTTGGTTCTTCGTCTTGTGCAGGCAAGCTGGACCAATGCCAGCAAGAAGCAGCGTGAAAAGCTGCTGGAACTTATCCGGCGCTTGGCTGAGGATGATAAGGATGGTGTGATGGCCCACAAGGTCCTCAACCTGCTGTGGAACCTGGCACACAGCGATGATGTGCCTGTAGACATCATGGACCAGGCTCTTAGTGCTCACATCAAGATATTGGATTACAGTTGCTCACAGGTACATGTGGGGGTGATGTTGGTGAATGTGTTTAAAAGCATGTAAAATAACAGAGAGCTTATTAAACTCCAATTACTGATGTTTAATTTTCACTTACAGGACAGAGACACACAGAAAATCCAATGGATAGATCGCTTCATAGAGGAACTACGGACCAACGATAAGTGGGTGATCCCTGCCCTGAAGCAAATCAGAGAAATCTGTAGCCTCTTTGGTGAAGCTCCTCAAAACCTTAGGTAAGCTCATGATAGAAATCAATTTTATACTGCAGAAACATACAGGAGGTTTATCACATGTTGGCAAGTATGAAGCATTTATTTTATTATCATAATTTTTTACGGTGTTTACTTAGAATTTTTTGTATTTATTTTGTACATAATGCATGAAAACCCATGATAAAGACACTCATCATGTTTTAACTTTCTGACATTTCTTGCATTTTATGACATTTGCGGCTGAGGCATGCCAACTTTTATGCTTTTATGTCCAGCACAGTAGGTTACGTGAGAAGTTAAGTGTCCTCAACAGATCAGCAAATTTTCCCAGTAAACAAATTAACCATCAGTGCTAACATCAGGGCCGAGCAGCACACTAAACATTTACTACATTTTCTCTCACTGAATTAAACTTTGCTCTTAACTACTAGACTTAATTGTTTTGGTATGATCTTACAGAATCTCCCACTAAGTGTGGTCATGAGACCTCTTAAACCAAACATTAGCGATTGTTAGCCACAATTTTATTTTTTTTAGTTATGATTGTTTGGCCCAAAGGGACGTTCATATTTCATTTGAGTACATTGAAAGGAGCTGAAAGGTGCAGATACATTGTTTGCTTTGAAACAAAGTAAACAATGTTGTAAACAGTTGAAAGAAGGTGCTGGAGTATGTTGATGGACTCAGCTTCGATCCTTTACAATCAGAGTAGTTATTTTTCTCGACAGGTAGCTAGCCTTTAAGTAATAGTTCAATAAATATAAGAAGTTATCGAGTTTTTATTCGGAGGTAATTTTCACAGCAGACATTTTCGCCAGAGTAAGAAAAGCCCAAGTGTAACTTGAAAAGATATTAGGGAATTGTGTTAGCTGGACTGAAAGTTGTCAGGTTACTGAAATACTTAAACACATGACATTTTAACTAGGGTTTACAGCCTGAGTAAATACATCATTTATTTTAACATTACTTTGAAAATATGTGAAACTAGTGTCAGATTTATTTGAGATCATTTTGTGCATCATAAAATTGTTTTGATTTAAAGTAGTGTTTTTCCTTATAGTCACTGTAGAAAATATGTAGCACACATGCCTGTTGTTTTTCAGAAAGAAAATGCCAATTAACATACAAACGAACTTAGTGGGGTAAGTTGAGCGCTAATTACAGGGTTCTACCTATTTCTGTGTTACGTCAAGTCTAACTTTCTCTTTGACATGTTAATAATGAACACTATACAAAATGTAAAACCTTTGCCATGAATCTGCCTAAGCAATTCTTTCTTGGGTTTCATCTCAAATGACTCCTTCCTCAGTCAAGCCCCTTTTTAAACATCTTGTACATTTGAGACTTAGTCAAGCATGAGACAAAATTCACTCACTATTTACTCACCACTTTGCTGATTGGGGGTTGGGTCAAGTGTTTGAGTCCACAAAACACTTTTGGAGTCTCAGGGGTAAACAGTGCAGCAGCTGAGCACTAAGACATTAGTGACTTATCTTGAAACGTAATAAAACAACAGAAAAAACGTACATGCCTCCATACTGCTCGTGCGGTGTCATCCAAGTGTCCGCTAACACCGACATTCAAATTTGACTCGAAACGAGGTCATTTCCACTGTGTTTTGAGCCTAAAATTCCACCAGAAGTGGCTAAGCTAGCGAACATTTCTGACGGCCCCTGAATGCACCTTGTCAGAAGATATCAGCGGAACTTCAGGCTTAAAACTTGGTGCAAATGACTACGTTTCGAGTCGAATTTGAATGTCGGGGCTTCCGGACACTTGGACGACACCACACGACCAGTATGGAGGCATGTTATGGTTTTTCTGTTTTATTACGTCTGAAGAAGGACTCACCATTGACTTCAATTGTATTGGATACTGCTCTAACAAAGTTTACCCCTGAGACTCCAGAAGTGTTTTGTGGACTCAATCACTTAGAAAATGCATTGAGATTCATTGTGACAGTTTTTGTTTATAAGATACACACATACATGCATGCATTTCAGGTTAGATCAAATAAAAAACAATGTAGAAACCGTGGTTACATCCCTTTTATAAATAACAATTTCTCAGTACTGAATACAAGTTATAGTACATGCACAGAAAAGTCCTTTAATCATGTCCATTACACAACTAAGTGAAAGGTCTTTTGAGATGGAGCCCCATTCTTCCTGATGCCAGCTCCTTTCAGCTCAAATCATTCAATGCAAGTCAATATCAGGGGTATTTCATGCCTTCGACCCACTAATTCAAACATGGATTTCGAATTTGGACATTAGAAATGAGTCTCGAATGTGAGTAGCAGTTGGACTGTTCAGCACTGTGTAGCCACTGCTAATTAGTCAACTGGGCTCATAATATGACCAACTTTTTTTTTTCTTTCGTTAAATTGTCATCAGCAATCCAAAACATTGTTTTTATGTTTCAGATTCCCATGTGGCTCTTTGTAATATGATAGTTAAAAATCAAATCGAGGTTATTTTCCTATTGTTTGGTTTTCAAATCCAAAAACATAATTTCATGGTGGAGACAAGGCAGGAAATGTCCTTTATTGATATGACTTCTTCTGCTGGTTACTCTATGACCCATATATATATATATATACACACATGCAAAACACCAAGAGCTGCTTTCTTTATGTCCCTGAAACAAATTAGATATCAGTCATTTTAAGTTTTCTTAACCAGAAATTGTTACTAAAGGTATTTGATGTCAGCTTCATCACACTTTATTTTTCAGTCTTTTGCTTCCTGACTTCCTGTCTGTTTTTGTCCCCCTTACATTCACCACTGCTCCTGCTACTCTCTCCTCAGTCAAACCCAGAGAAGTCCTCATGTGTTCTACCGACATGACCTGATCAACCAGCTGCAGCACAACCACGCTCTGGTGACCCTAGTGGCTGAGAATCTCTCAGCCTACATGGAGACCATGAGGCAGTTCTCCAAAGGTACTTTGTCAGAGCCAGAAATGGCTCCTTGTGTTAGTCTGACATTTAATTTCCCACACATATAGCATTTGAATCAGGGGTGTGGACTATATGCAGTCTGACTGGTCATGTATGTGCTTTTACAGAAGAGCAAGCTGAGTTTGACCCCCAGACTGTCAGGCCAGGAAGCCGCTACAGCCATGTCCAGGAAGTACAGGAGCGGCTCAACTTCCTGAGGTACAACTTAAACCATCTCACCCTTGAATGTATCTAATCAACAAGGGTGTATAGTTTCCTGAAATCTAATCCCACAACTGGGAATAGAAGAAATCTAATGTAAAAACTTGCCTTTAAATTGCTGCAGTTTATGTACATGTGGGGAAATAATTACTGCTCAGATCAGCTATAATAAATTGCTGATGTACTGCAACTAGATCCACCCAGTTACTATCCTACCCATTCAAAAACAAACTCTTAAGAGTAATCAGCTTGATGTATTTAGGCATACAGTATCCCTAGACTTTGTTGTCCAGTAAGTTGCCCCATTGAAGTGCCATGTTCGAGGACAATTTTGGATAAATAGGGAGGAGCAGGCGTTATCCAGTGACTTCAGCCCAGCAGCAGTTACAAGTCTGGAACCAACTCTGTGACCTTCACAAGTACCTTTTTTCTTTTATGTTCAGGCCAATATTGATTTTCTTTCTTGTTAATATTATGTCAGGTTCTTGCTAAAGGATGGCCAGTTGTGGCTATGTGCCCCTCAGGCCAAGCAGATCTGGAAGTGTCTGGCTGAGAATGCAGTGTTCCTTTGTGACCGTGAGGCCTGCTTCAAATGGTACTGTTCGATTTGATCTCTTCTCGCCTTCAGCATAAATTGATTCTCTTACCTTTGTTAATCAGCAGACATGTCTGTTCTGAATGCTGTGTTACTTTCCTGCCACCCAATAGGTACTCCAAGCTGATGGGTGATGAGCCAGACCTGGACCCGGACATCAATAAGGACTTCTTTGAGAACAACGTCCTGCAGTTGGACCCGTCTCTGCTGACGGAGAATGGCATGAAGTGTTTTGAGAGGTTCTTCAAGGCTGTCAACTGCAGGGAGGGCAAGCTGGTAGCAAAGCGCAGGGCCTACATGATGGATGACCTGGAACTAATAGGCTTGGACTACCTCTGGAGGGTGAGGAGATTGGTTGCAACAGGCACACAAATGCAAATGTTTTTTGTGTTTTCGTGAGGGAGGCAGATTTAAAGCCTATTTTCTTTCCTTTCCAAAAACTAATTATTTCAAAGACTGGAAATGGGATCCACATTTTATTACCTCAAGAGCCAGTCAAACCTTGGAAACTGAAAGACAGACACTGTGTTGGAAATGTGTCAGGTGTAGTTCTCACTTTATGACCAGTTGGTCCGTGTTACTGTTCCCAGCCTTAATTTGTTTATCTCACTTTCTACTCACACTCTCTGCTCTGAATAACTTTTAACATTGTAGCCTTGATGTAAGAATTACATTATCAACAAAAGAGGAGTTGTTCAGTGGTCAGTTATGACAATATTCCCATTTACTTGAGATCCTTCTCTCCCCCCAGAGCCAATTTAGTTTGGTGCGACTGTAAGGATGAGGAGATTTACCACCATTTGTTCGTTGTAAATTCTCTTGACAATATTGACAATTAAATTTCTCTCGTAACAGAGGGGAATTTCAAGAATATAGATGGAAAATACTTACTGCTTGAAAAAACGTTTGTATTCTTCTCTCTCCCAGGTGGTGATTCAAGGAAGCGATGATATCGCTAGCCGAGCAATAGACCTGCTGAAAGAGATTTATACCAACCTCGGACCAAAACTACAAGTTAATCAGGTACAGTGACTCTTCTGTTTCACTTAGAGAGAATTTAGTTTATTCTTTTCTCTTTCCTAGACTATATTTAATGTTGAGAAGTTAATTCAAATATAATTCGGTGTAATAAGTTGTTTGTCTTCATTGCTCTACCCGTTTCCTCCCTTTAGGTTGAAATTCATGAGGATTTCATTCAGTCATGTTTTGACCGTCTGAAGGCCTCCTACGACACCCTGTGTGTGTTGGACGGAGACAAAGACAGCATCAATTGTGCCCGTCAGGAAGCCATCCGCATGGTGCGAGTTCTTACTGTGCTCAAAGAGTACATCAATGAGTGCGACAGTGACTACCACGAGGAGAGGACTATACTGCCCATGTCCAGGTACAATTACAATGAAACACAATACTGCATTTATCATAACAAATTTAACCATATTGCTGCACAACAACTGGCTGAAGCTTTCACAGGAAAATTGACTCCAATTCAACAAATATACTAGAATAAGCAAAATCATCATTACCCACTGTTTTTAAAAAATCACATAGAAATTGTCTAAAGGTATTAATTTAACATAAATGAATACCTAGGTTTTCCCTATTTAGTGTGCATGCTATCTTGCTTTATTCACATTACCCGGTTAGATAAAAAAAAAAGGTGCAATGATTTTACTGTTTCACTTAATCTCTTAATTCCATTTCTCTTGCAGAGCTTTCCGTGGGAAGCATATCACGTTGATCGTGCGTTTTCCCAACCAGGGGCGTCAGGTAGATGACCTGGATATCTGGTCACACACCAATGACACAATTGGCTCAGTTCGCCGTGGCATCCTGACTCGGATCAAGGCAAACGCTGCACATACCAAGATAGAGCTCTTTATTGGAGGCGAGGTGGTCGATCCGGCTGATGACAGGAAGTTAATTGGACAGCTCAACTTGAAGGACAAAACGGTAACAATGTGTTCTCCCCTGGTACTCTTCTATGTAAATGTAATGAATGATTTACTCACAATTCATAATGGAATCAAATAATAATCGTTGCCATTTTGGGCATATCAAAAGTCAGATCTTGAAGCCAGAAATGATCTGTGTGTGTCTTTGTTCTCCACACATTACATGAACATTAACTCAAACTTCCTGTGTTTTTGATATAGTTGATCACGGCCAAGCTGACCCAGGTGAGTGCCAACATGCCTTCAAGCCCAGACAGCTCCTCTGACTCATCCACTGGCTCTCCTGGTAACCACGGCAACCACTACAGCGATGGGCCCAACCCTGAGGTGGAGAGCTGTCTTCCTGGTGTGGTGAGTTTACCGCACAGATATTGTAATACCTTCATACATGCAGATATTATTTCCAAACAGCCATGATAACAGTTAATATGAGGCCCTGTACACACCTGGTATGAAAGGGATAATTCACCCAAAAATGAACATTCTCTATCTAATCACCACTATGTCAACGGAAGGGTGGGTGAAGTGTTTGAATCCACAAAACACTCTTGCAGTTTCAGGGATAAACAGCGTTGCAGCCAAATACAATTAAAGTAAATGGTGACAGATTCTTCCAACCTAAAAAAACAATACAGAAAAAATACATAAAATGCCTCCACACTACTCCTGTGCAGTCATCCAAGTGTCTGTAAGCACCGACATTAAAATTCGACTTGAAATGGTGACATTTACACCATGTTTTTAAACGTCCTCTGATATCCTCCTCTGGAGCCGCGTTCACTCGTTGCTTTGTTTGTAACCACCGCCACAATATCAACATCGTTCATCACATAATGATCGATACTTTCCTTAAATTGGTAAAATCTTTCTTCACAGCTGCATGAGATTCATTCAAACTCTCCTGACTTGTCTCTCTACTTCTCTTTCGCGCGCTCGTACCAACAAACACGCGCACACAAAAACAATGACATCAGACACATCTGAAAACTCAGACGGGCTCAAAACAATGTTTGGTCTCAACTAAAACAAATGGCGTATGTGTTAAATTGCATGTAGAGCAAGGGCATGAGATCCGATCACAAGTGGTCAGAGGAGACTCATTCAGGATGCATTTTAATGCCAGGTGTGAACACGCATTCGTAACGCTGGCTACTTGTGATCGGATCTCTTAGGACGGATGTTAACACTTGTGATCGGATCTCTTAGGACTGCTGTTAATAGGTGTGTTCGGGGCCTTAGACAGATTTTGTGCATTAGCTATTTTTGTGAAACCAAGAATTTGGACCAATCCCCAACTTTCTGTTAATTTCTAGGGATGCAATTCTTAAACTATATGTAATTTTTAAAATTGAAAAGGTTAATGTTTTTTTACCCTGATGTTGACCACAGTGTTTTATGTTACATTGAATTTATGAGGTTTGTCATTGTGTGTTGAAGTGTTTAAACAGCAGTACTATTACAACGTATTAATATAACCTAATACATTATTTATTCTACAGATTATGTCGCTGCATCTGCGCTACATCTCCTTCCTGTGGCAGGTGGCTGACCTGGGCTGCAACCTCAAAATGCCTCTGCTTAGAGATGGCGCTCGAGTTCTCATGAAACTCATGCCGCCAGGTAAAGATGTACCTCTGCTGTTTTCAACCAATTAATTTGACTGAAACATAAACCTTCACAAGTACACACAGGCAATGGTAGCTCAGTGCCATGTTTTTGTATCCTCAGATAACACAACAGTGGAGAATCTGAGAGCTGTGTGTCTGGACCACGCCAAACTTGGTGAGAACAGCCTCAGTCCCTCACTGGACTCCCGCTTCTTCGGCCCCTCCCCCTCACAAGTGCTCTACCTCATTGAGGTGAGTGTTGATGTACCTTTGCATCACAAACTGTGATTATTATCTGCCCTGAAAACCATATTTTTGCGTTTTGAACCTGACTAGCCTAAGATATTCTCATTTATCATTGTGTGATAATTGGGATCTGAGCAGCTATGCCACGACCCCAGTAGCAATCATAACAATTTAGCTGGAGCTACTAAGAGCAAAACATGGAATCCGTGTATTTTTTTTTCTTGTCTCAATTTATACAATGTATTTGCTCATGTTCTAGGTTGTGTATGCTTTACTGATGCCAGCCAGTGCCACTCTCGGCGAGGATGCCAGTGACTTCCAGTACAACTTCTTGAAGAGTGGCGGGCTACCCCTGGTGTTGAGCATGCTCACCAGGAACAACTTTCTACCAGCAGCAGATATGGAGACGAGGCGTGGGGCGTACCTCAACGCGCTAAAGATTGCCAAGCTCCTCCTGACCTCTGTGGGCTTTGGTCATGTGAAGGCTGTGGCTGAGGCCTGCCAGCCCAATGCTGAGGGAAATATTCCTGTCTCTCCGGTTAGGCCACACACATAACTCACACTGAGCCATACCTGTATAACTAGTTCCTCTGTAGTTGACTGTCATATTTCTATTGACATGTCTGGATCTTTCGCCCCACTTATTACCTGCAATGTTTACAGATAAACCAGGCCACTCATGACCAGGCGCTGGTCCTCCAGAGTGCCCTGCAGAACATCCCCAACCCTGCATCAGAATGCATGCTGCGCAATGTAGCCATCCGCCTGGCCCAGCAGATTTCTGATGAGGTAACAAAAACAAGATATTATTATTATTATTATTATCATCATCATCCTTATTATAGACATTGTGTGACAAGTACTAATGTGCTGGTTGTACGTAAAGTTCAGTGGCACTGTTTGTTATAGTAGATTTTATGTGCCAATTTTTTTTTCACCAGAATTTCTTCCAGGCATCGAAGTACATCCCAGACATTTGTGTGATCCGAGCAGTACAGAAAATTGTGTGGGCTTCAGGCTGTGGTACGGTGCAGCTCGTCTTCAGCTCCAATGAAGAAATCAGCAAAATATACGAGAAGGTAAACGTTCTTTTGCAAATTAAATTCTTTATAAGAGTTATGTTGACTGTAGTCCAAATATTTTAGTACACATCAAAGCTATCATCATTTGAATAGGAAATAAGAGCACATTAGAGTAATGGTTGTACAGCCCTAACTGCACATCAGTTCATAATAGATATGCAGGCTGTTGTAGAACTTATGAGGCGGGACGGTAAAAGCTTCAAAAGGTCATATGTTAAAAGTGAAGCACAACCAAAAGACCAAGAGCTCTTGATGAATCAGTGAACTTAGTGGAGCAGTTTAAAAATTCCAATGCTGTATGTATGTCTTCTCATTGTTATTTGTTTTCCTTTTTCTCATCAGACAAATGCAGCTAAGGAGCCAGATGGGGAAGATGAGCAGGTGTGCTGCGAGGCCCTGGAAGTGATGACACTGTGTTTTGCCCTCATGCCCACGGCTCTGGACACACTCAGTAAGGAGAAGGCTTGGCAGACCTTCATCATAGACCTGCTGCTGCACTGCCACAGCAAGTAAGTAAATCAGTATGATTTCAACCAACTGACTGAAACTGATGGAACAGCCCCATCATCTGCCTTTTTTATAGTTTAGAGTGAATATAATGATGCTGATGTTGTTATCTGACTTTGACAGATCTGTTCGTCAGATGGCTCAGGAGCAGTTTTTCCTGATGGCAACTCGGTGTTGTATGGGCCATCGACCCCTCCTCTTTTTCATCACCCTCCTCTTTACTGTGTTGGGGGTTAGTTACTATATGCCTTGTGTCCTTAAATAATATAACTGGTCTCTTCCCTCTTTTATTATGTTAATTATAATAAATTACCAGGATCTTAATTCCATTCAATGTCTTATGTCTGTGTTCAGAGTACAGCCAAGGAGCGAGCCAAACATGCTGGGGACTACTTCACGTTGCTCAGACATCTGCTGAACTATGCCTATAACAGTAACATCAACCTGCCAAATGCTGAGGTGCTGCTCAACAATGAGATTGACTGGCTGAAGAGGATAAGGGTAAAGCTTCCCATTAACCTTATATTCCTGATTATTTTTTAATCCAATATTTTGTAATATCTCAACAAGTTTATCTATAGTTTCACTTTCATTGTGATTGTGTGGCAGATTTGATTGTACACAATGTTTGTTTTTCTAGGACGAGGTTAAGAGGACAGGGGAGACTGGTGTGGAGGAGACCATCCTGGAGGGCCACCTTGGGGTCACCAAAGAACTTCTAGCCTTCCAGACACCAGAGAAGAAGTATTACATTGGCTGTGAGAAGGGAGGAGCGAACCTCATTAAGGTACAATAAACAGATCGAACATGAAACAGGTAATATAAAAATCTTTGTTTTTCTCTCTCATAGTCTGACTAAAATTATCTAATTTTCTTCTTGTTTAGGAGCTGATTGATGACTTCATTTTCCCAGCATCTAATGTTTACCTGCAGTACATGAAAAGCGGGGAATTCCCCACCGAGCAAGCCATCCCAGTGTGCAGCACCCCTGCTTCCATCAACGCAGGCTTTGAGCTCCTGGTAGCACTGGCTGTCGGCTGTGTTCGCAACCTCAAACAGATAGTCGACACTCTGACTGACATGTACTACTTAGGTAGGGAGAGTTTTACAGTTGGATCCCACTGTCAAATTTACAGTACAGTATATGCGATTGTGTTTTTTCATTCCCTCTCTCTCCAGGTTGTGAAACATTGACAGAGTGGGAGTACTTGCCTCCAGTGGGGCCACGGCCAAACAAAGGCTTTGTAGGACTGAAGAACGCTGGGGCCACCTGTTATATGAACTCTGTCATTCAGCAGCTGTACATGATCCCTCCCATCCGCAATGGCATCCTGGCCATCGAGGGCACAGGCACTGATGTGGACGATGACATGTCAGGGGATGAGAAGCAGGAGAATGAGGTAATGAGAGAGTTTGTGCTCCATTAAAGCTGTTGCCCGATGAAGATTTTCATCCTTTCTCAGCATCCAGTGACTGACAAAATGGCCAACTCCAGGCTGGTACGCCATGTAGGCTGAGCTTGGGGCTGAGGGCATAATTACGAGAAAAGTTTAAAGTAATAATATTTTGCTTCATAGACTGAAGACACTTTACTCTTACATCTTAAGTCCCTTCCCCAATTTTGATAGCACCATGACACGGTAGCCAGAGAATACTTACCTGTTGTGGACGCTGGGAGACGTGATTATTTGTCTCACTTGTGCGTTTTGTCTGTACAGAGTAACGTGGATCCTCGTGATGAGGTTTTCAGCTACCACCATCAGTTTGATGATAAGCCCTCTAGTAAGTCAGAGGACAGGAAAGAGTACAACATTGGGGTCCTGCGCCACCTACAGGTCATCTTTGGCCATCTGGCTGCGTCCAGACTGCAGTATTATGTCCCTAGGGGATTCTGGAAACAGTTCAGGTAATTTAAAGATTCACTGTAACATTGATTTGCACTGGTTTTTACTTGTTTTGCAGCTGATGATTTATCTAATTGTCTTAATTGTTCCATTGTTTTTAGGTTATGGGGTGAGCCAGTGAACTTGAGAGAGCAACACGATGCTCTGGAGTTTTTCAACTCTTTGGTGGACAGTCTGGATGAAGCTCTGAAAGCTCTGGGTCACCCTGCCATGCTCAGCAAGGTGCTGGGAGGGTCCTTTGCTGACCAGAAGATCTGTCAGGGATGCCCCCACAGGTGATTTCAGACCTTTTCTCTGTGCTTGGTTACTGAAAACAATTACATATTTTCAGAAAGAAAAACTTAAATCGTCCTTTGGGTTCTTTTTACTGAATAATTGTTTGTGTTGCCAGGTATGAGTGTGAGGAGTCATTCACAACACTCAACGTAGACATCAGAAACCACCAGAACCTGCTGGACTCTATGGAGCAGTATGTGAAAGGAGACCTGCTGGAGGGAGCCAACGCCTACCACTGTGAGAAGTGTAATAAGAAGGTAAGAATGGAAAACCCACCTAGTGGTCAGCCAATGTGCCACAGAAAAGCAGAGGCAACATTAATGGCTCTCACATGGCTGATTAAAATGATATGCCTCCACGGCCAATCAAAGAAACGAGAAAAGGAAAGCAATCTTATGTTTGCTCTCCTTGTCAGGTGGACACGGTGAAACGCCTGCTGATTAAGAAGCTGCCGCCAGTCCTCGCCATCCAGCTGAAGCGCTTTGACTACGACTGGGAGCGGGAGTGTGCCATCAAGTTCAACGACTACTTTGAGTTCCCCAGGGAGCTGGACATGGAGCCGTACACGGTAGCGGGTGTGGCCAAGTTAGAGGGTGATGATGTTAATCCAGAGAACCAGGTGATCCAACAGAATGAGCCCTCTGAACCCACGCCCCCAGGCAGCTCCAAGTATCGCCTGGTGGGAGTGCTGGTCCACTCAGGCCAGGCCAGCGGTGGACACTACTACTCCTACATAATCCAAAGGAATGGGGGTGATGGTGAGAAGAACCGCTGGTATAAGTTTGACGATGGGGACGTGACTGAGTGTAAAATGGACGATGAGGAGGAGATGAAGAATCAGTGCTTTGGAGGAGAATACATGGGCGAGGTGTTCGATCACATGATGAAAAGGATGTCTTACCGGAGGCAGAAGCGATGGTGGAATGCCTACATCCTATTCTATGAGCGTATGGACTCACTGGACAAGGACAGCGAGCTTGTCAAATACATCTCAGAGCTGACCATCTCCTCCACCAAGCCAAATCAGGTCAAGATGCCTGGTGTCATCGAGTGCAGCGTCCGCAAGCAGAACGTCCAATTCATGCACAACAGAATGCAATACAGCCTGGAATATTTCCAGTTCATTAAGAAACTTCTGACCTGTAACAGTGTCTATTTAAACCCTCCTCCAGGTATGCATCCTTTCACCTGTCACCCACTCAAAACCAATTCAGTGGATCTTATTGTTTGTTTAAATATAGAAAAAACTAAATTAGTCTAGGTAGGTCAGCTATGTTTGGTGTACGTGTTGATGAAGCACTGTATAGATATAGGTTGTTTTTTTTATGTACACAATCCAATTTCCCAACACTCACACACGCATGATAAAACAAATCAGACAACAGATAAATCCATAAAATGATCAGAATCGTATTTATGGCAAGGTAGGTTGAAAAAATTACACAATAAACTCAAACATATAAAAGTAAAGTTCAAATATATAATATATACAACATGCAAATATGTGCAATTTAGTAGTTTAATGTTTGTGAACCTTTGTTCCAAACATGGGAAAGTTGTCCGGGATTAACAATGACCTGATAAATAATGTATAAGAGATTTTGGGTGTGTATATATGACTGTTGGTGACAAATGTGAGTAGGGTGATCTGTTAATGCTGCACAGTATCATATTATTCCTCCAGTTATAACTAAATATCTAGTTTCTTTATCTTTTTAAACGGTGATGAAGTCCTTGTATCTCTACTGTGGATTTCTAGCTTCTCAAAGTTATAGCAGCTGTCGTCATAGTTTTATTACAGATTTCTGATTCACTTGTCTAAAGAATTACATTTCAGAGTAATGCTAATATACAGCATCACTGTGGAAAGATTTTGTGGTCGATAGCATTTCGCTCCGGCTGCCGAGAACTGCACCGCCTCTACACTGGTCGTAAAAAAGCATCAATGAATTATTAATGCAGCCAGAGCCCAATAATGTTTCACAGTGAAATTTTAAAAAAGTTTGAGGGAATTCATCACCAATGAAGCACTTGATCTGGACTGAATGATTCAGATAATTATGATTACATCGTGTCAGTCTGTTCGTGACTCTGTTCACAGCCAGTATCTCACTCTCGGACTCTTTCCTTGCCACAGCAGGAAATTATTTTTTTAGTCTGAGAAAGTCCAGCTTTTGACCTAACATACCGACAGTGTGATTGTCTGGATTTGTGATTTAATATATATTTGTCAGACCAGTTGACACATTGTTTTGTAGCTTGCTCTAAGCCCTGACGCTGCAGGCTGAGATGACTCCACAGCTGCTGTGTTGTTTCATCTTACTTTATGCTTTTATACACAAATGGTTTTTTTAAAAAAGGGGAATGACCGTTTAATATCTTTTACATCATCATTTATAACATGATATATGTAGTCAGACATTCACATTATTCATTGTGTTCTCCGAATCTTAGATTTAAAATAAATGCCTGTAAGGTTAACATTCCAGTTATCAGCTTTAGTTTGAGGATGTTTGCACTGTGCTCACGTACACGTCCAAAACACTTCTTTGCTGCATGCAGAGTGCAATGTTGTGTTGTTGTCACTGGAGACAAATGACATGATGAGATTTTCATATGTTAATCATTTTCTAACTATTTTTTTTTTATCAGGACAAGACCATCTTCTGCCAGAGGCAGAGGAGATTGCTATGATAAGTGCTCAGCTGGCTGCTAGGTTCCTCTTCAGCACAGGTTTCCACACCAAGAAAGTAGTACGGGGTCCTGCCAGTGACTGGTAAGCTCTGTCTAACTTGAGGGGGGGTATTTTTTCTTTGTTGTGTCCCTCTCTAATAAAATATTCACCTCGTTCTCCAACCCCCTGTAGGTATGATGCCCTCTGCATCCTGCTGAGACACAGTAAGAATGTACGCTATTGGTTTGCACACAACGTTCTGTTTGCTTACCCTAACCGGTTCTCCGAGTACCTGCTTGAGTGCCCGAGTGCTGAGGTCCGTGGAGCATTCGCCAAGCTCATCGTCTTCATCGCTCACTTCTCCCTGCAAGATGGCCCCTGTCCCTCCCCCACCGCCTCGCCTGGACCCTCTACTCAGGTCGGTGTCAGACTAAAGCCGAGTGGAAAATGTCTTAAATAAGACTTAAAAGATCTTTGATTTCAATCACAGGTTGTCAACGAGTGGTGTCTCTTTCTTTTTCCGTGTTTGTGAAGCAGGGCTGTGATAACCTCAGTCTAAGTGACCACCTGTTAAGAGCTGTACTCAACCTTCTCAGAAGAGAGGTTTCTGAACACGGCCGTCACCTGCAGCAGTACTTCAACCTCTTTGTCATGTACGCCAACCTGGGTAAGGACTAGAAACTCATCACCCACCTGTCACGTACATCTGTTCCTCTGTGAATTTGTATAAGTAAAGTTTATATAAAAATATGATTGTTCTTTGACGTAAAATGCTACTTTTTGTCTCACTATTCATACCCTCGTAGGTTTGGCAGAAAAGACTCAGCTGCTGAAACTTAACGTTCCTGCCACTTTCATGTTGGTCGCTCTGGACGAGGGTCCCGGCCCTCCCATTAAATACCAGTATGCTGAGCTGGGCAAGCTCTACACTGTGGTTTCCCAGCTGGTCCGCTGCTGTGATGTCTCCTCGCGCATGCAGTCCTCCATCAATGGTGAGTGTATCAGCAAAAATTGTGATATGAACTCAGCTGATTTGAGGCAGTAATAACGTGTGAAACAGCTTCTTGGTAGTGGTGCTGAGAGTTGGAGCCCAATGAGGATTCTCATCCTTGCTCAGGATCTAGTGACTGACAAACCAGCCACTCTGAGCCTCTGTGTTGTGTTGCCAGAACTTGGAGCTGAGGGCTTGGGGATGAAGAATGAAGGAAACAAATTTGCTGTGAATCTCAGATTTGAGTTTCTCTAAATGTCTTTTCCTCTACCTTCTCCAGGTAACCCTCCTCTTCCTAACCCGTATGGGGACACCAACCTGACTGCCCCAGTGATGCCTGTGCAGCAGCTGGTGGCAGAGATCCTTTTTGTGCGGACCAGCTACGTGAAGAAGATCATTGAAGACTGCAGCAACTCTGAGGAGACTGTGAAGCTGCTTCGCTTCAGCTGCTGGGAGAATCCTCAGTTCTCCTCCACTGTGCTCAGTGAACTGCTCTGGCAGGTAAATGCCTCATTTGCTCTTATGACAAACATCAATATTTCTGTTGGTAGTTCACTTGCATGTTCTTCAATGAGTCTATGTTGAGTTATAAATGTGTTGTGTGCAGGTGGCGTACTCCTACACCTATGAGCTGAGGCCTTACCTGGACTTGCTGCTACAGATCCTGCTCATCGAGGACTCGTGGCAGACACATAGGTCAGTGTGTCCATTGTTAGTGCTGGGTTGTTATGCCTCCACACTGGCTGCAGCTGCGGTCATAGTTTAGGTTCAGATTGTCCGTCCATGTGATCTCACGGCAGAAATGTTTACTTAGACTCGAGGACAAGTTGATCAGGATTTAGTTGCAAAAGGTTACGATCACTGACCTCACAAAACTTGGGCTGGTGAACATGATATATCAGGAAGGTTTAATGGAATTTCTCAAAACTTGCCCACTTTGCTAACTTGACTGGATGGCGGAGGTATAAACCCATGAGGCTGTAATTCTAGTTTTAAATTTAATCAAGGTTTAAATTTCCTCTCTCTCTCTTTGGTTTGTGCAGGATCCACAATGTGCTGAAGGGAATTCCAGATGATAGAGATGGTCTTTTTGACACCATCCAGCGCTCCAAGAACCACTATCAGAAGCGGGCCTACCAGTGCATCAAGTGCATGGTGGCCCTGTTCACCAACTGCTCTGTCGCTTATCAGATCCTACAGGTACAATACTCACATGGACATGTCATGTGACTAAACATATGACATGAAATTAGTGTCTGATTTAAGGTTTGCTCGATAATTTAGGAACAATCCTGTTGTCAGAACCAGTTGTTTTTCCTTGAACACCATTCATTTTGTATTTTCCTATACTACATGCATCTCCACCATAAATAAGACCCAATGATCTCATGGCTCCTCATGTCAGCCCAGCAATAAAACAGTCAAGAAACTGCCTGCTGCTTCATATGTGCTCATCAGAATGTTCTCCGTGTGCACACAGAGTAATGGTGACCTGAAGCGAAAGTGGACGTGGGCAGTCGAGTGGTTAGGGGACGAGCTGGAGAGGAGGCCATACACAGGCAACCCCCAGTACACCTACAACAACTGGTCCCCTCCGGTTCAGAGCAACGAGACCTCCAATGGATATTTCCTGGAGCGTTCGCACAGTGCACGTATGACACTGGCCAAGGCCTGTGAACTCTGTCCTGAAGAGGTAAAGACATTGACATCATACCCTACACACTGCCTGATTTCACATTATCTGTCAGTGTTTACGATTGTGCTTAGAGAACCAATCTACACCAGTATCTAAGGCTAAAGGACACTATTTCTAGCTAAGGGACTATTTTCTAATCTTTAAGTAGGTATATTTGTGATGTACAGTGAAAAACATCAGTATGGAAGGGTTTTTTGTTACATGCAAAGAATCAATAAGGACACATGAATATTTAACATGATTTAAAAACACCACAGGAAAATGTAACCCATGTTGTCATTGTAAAATGTTAACAACTGTGTACAGTGGTGACTGTAACAGAAAAATCCCAGAGAAATACTGAATGTCTGAGCTGATGAGCTTAAACAGCCTGAACCTGATGTGTAAAACATCACGTCACCACACCAACATTACATGACCAGCATCTAACTGGGTTGCATTTGCGTAAAGTATCACTGAGGGCACGAATTGACTTATACCAGAAAGTTTATTATCACTAATTTATTTATGATCATTTTATCAGTTTTGTATTTTGTGTCATTATAAATGAAATGTTAAAAAAATGTTAAGCTGTTTTTTCTGACATTTGATGTGATTTTATAAACCAAATTTTAACAATTTGACATAGATTAATGAATAGACTTAATGATTGATTGGTAAATTTATTGAACCCATTGACATGTTAACTATGCTAAAAATGTGTTGTATTGATTCATAGCTGCAGTTCACTATGCATTCAAATATTTTTAGTTTTATATTTTGTTTTGTTTTAACATAAAAGAAGTTACTTGTATTTTTATGTTGACAAATCCAGTCAAATGACACTTCTCCTGTAATATTCCATACACAGCTCAAGTGTACTCAGGAAAGCCCAGGGAAGGTCAGTATTCCAGACACCACGACATTAAGGAAGGAAATGAAAAATAAAATTTGATCAAAGAATTAGCAGTTGGCCAGTGTTTAGGCTTCCAGGTCATCAGTGCTAGAGAAAAGGAACATGTGGAGCAAAATTAAACTACCAGAACTCAATATGACACTTAATTACTGAAAGCAAAAATGTTACAGAAGTTTGGATGCAAATAATATATAAAAAGTTAAGAACAGGAGGTCAGAGTGAGGCTGTTTATACAGACTGCTCTAAAAATGTATAATTGTCTGTCCTGGGCACCATTCTGACACTTCAAAGGTTCACTGAGAACCAAGAATATTCGTGTTTGGGGTGAGATGAGGACCAAAATAGGACTTCAACATTATATTTTGTTAGCATGCAGGTCATACGACCCTCAGCTGTTACTTACAGTTCTCGGGTGATTTGTCAAACCAATTATAGATGAAACAATTTTTTTAAAAATCTTGCTACCCTTAAGATTAGTTGTAATCCTGTCTCATGGTCACGTGTAACTGTCCCAGTGTCAACGCTGGAGATGTTAGATAATAACTTAATAGCTATGGGCTACTTGGGATTTTTGTTACATTGCATATATAATGATAACAATAGTATTTGGGTCAGCCCTATTTTACAGATTAACAGAATATGAACAGGATATCAGCCCTCGAAAATAATGTTTCTGGGTATGTTAGTATCTTAACTTCTACAGTCCCATACATGTTCAGACTGTATAAGTAAAACAGATTGTGACCATAGATCAATGAAAAAATTAAATTAGTTATACAGAACAAACAGATCTTTGTTCTCCGCCTCTGTCCTGTTGCCCAGTCCTACTTATTCGCCAAAGCAACAGTACTGACGAAGCCAGTCCTCATCTCAGTCTCACTCAAACTGCGATTCGCCACCTGCATCTGAATTAGCTTCAAC
The DNA here is from genome assembly GCF_022539355.2 of Hippoglossus stenolepis. Classification (NCBI taxonomy): domain Eukaryota; kingdom Metazoa; phylum Chordata; class Actinopteri; order Pleuronectiformes; family Pleuronectidae; genus Hippoglossus; species Hippoglossus stenolepis. The sequence goes on from NC_061495.1 coordinate 19,058,190, forward strand.
TACACTTACTACTATGACTTACAACTACACTATTCAGTAGTAGTTACACTATTTGAACGGTGAGGCTATGGCCTTGCTCTTCTTTAAGCAATACTTCCAATACAGTTCTTTCCTTTTTTTTCCCGATTAAATCACTAACAGTAAAACAAAGTTAGCATATTCAGTCTTAAGCTAAATAATAAATGATTGATTGATAAGACAGAGGTAAAACATGAGCTTTTATAAAGTCCATGTTACACACATTACTGTGTACGTAACCACATACACATATGTAGAAATAAAACTTAATATTAGAAGTAGCATCAGGCTCTTTAATTGAGTAATCTTTTAAACTTCAAACAACATTAAAAATACAAGTTATCATTTGAACTGAAAGAACATCTCCGGTTGAGATTCCTGTGCAATTTGTGTTTAGCTCAGTTTCTAAATAACCAGCAGAGAGGAAGCTCTCGGGTGTAGAATCCACCCACACACTCATTTAAGCCTCATTTACTAGATAACGTAACACAGTTTGAAATTTGACCATCCCACGCAACCGTTTCTCACTGAAATGACGAAGCTTGAAATCATACCCACTGCCTTGTTCACATAGATGAGGATTTCCTACTTTACACATTTATATTGTTCAAAATTATTTCCTTTAAACATTGACCTTAATTTGAGTTATTTTTCCCACATCCTCCAGGAGCCGGATGAACAGGAAGCACCTGATGATCAAGACTCCTCCCCACCCGAGGACACGTCTCTGTACCCACATTCTCCTGGAACCACCCAGTTTCAGCAGGTAGCGTCCTGACGCTGGGACTGTCGTATTTATCGTTTGTGTCTCACGCAGAAAAACAGCAGAGAGTAGGAACATGGGAAGTGGCGTCTATTCCCGTAGACAGTCTCACATATACCATGAATAGTGCTAGTAACCATGGCAACAAATGGTCTTTTCCTTCATGCTGACGTGTTATTTGGTGCACAAGTGCTCACAAAGTCAGTTTGTGGTTAAACGATACACGACAGCAACTTTCTAATATTGAAGGAACGCGTCACCCGCTGTTGTGTTTTAATGAAGTTCAGTTTTTAATAAAGAATAAGTTGCTAATTTTATATAATGTTCATTTGTTCAGGGACGAGCATCAACTGATGCCACATATTTTCTGTCCCTAGGCGGCAAACACTTAAAACTCCACTATTAAACAGTTTTGATGCACACTCTTGTTACAGTTTGTTGGTGATAATATGTGACAATTCTACATTAAAGTGTCTAAAACCACAAGACATATGTTATGTAAGTCGATTTGTGTATTTACATTATCCAAAATGTTTCCAACAATGTTCAAACCCAGAGAAATCCCCAATTTTATTCAAGGTCACAGGACGTTTCATTTTGGTCGCCTTTTAATTGTCATATCTGCTTAACCCGTGGCTTTGTCACTGCTGTATTTCAAACGTTTGTATTGGTCACTCGTAATGTATCACAATTATTCATTATAACATGAATACAACTTAAATACATCACTTCATCTGTGAACGTGATTGGTGAGTTACATCAGGTAGATTTTCATCAGAAATGATGGTGAAGACACCAACTCTCATGATCCCACGCTGCTTCACAACAGCATCAAACTGCAGCTGCTTTCAGACATGCACTGAACTCCGCAGATTCTCAGCAGTTCACATGCTATTTACAGTTTGGTTGTTTCTAGTTGCTGATTTTCTTTTCTCCTCCCGCACAGAACAACCATCCTCATGGTCAGCCGTATACCGGACCTGCTGCTCAGCACATGAACAACCCCCAGCGTCCTGGTCCTGCCTCTGCCCCGACTCCCGGCCCGACCCAGACCACCACCCCCACCCCCACTCCAACCCCCGGCCCCGGGCCTGGCCCCAGCCCTGGCCCTGGCCCTAGCCCGGGCCCAGGCCCTGGACCTGGATCTGGATCTGGATCTGGACCCGGATCTGGACCCAGTCCTGGCCCAGGCCCACGAGCACAAGAGAACTGGGAGAGCACTGAGGAGGTCACCCCTGCCCCCGCTCCAGCCCCTGCCTCCACTACCCCGGCACCTGCCCCGCCTAAGGAGTAACAATCCCTCCCCTCCTCTGCTGTGCCTCGAGCCTCCATCGTCTCGCTCTCCTTCCTCTCATCCTTTTGGTCGACAGAGCTCCTCATCGGGCCTCTCTCTCTTTCTCTCTCTCTGGGCCCCAGGGCAGGGCAGAGCCGGGCCTCCCACCCCCTCCACCCACTCCAGGGCGCGTCTGTCTCTCTCCCGTCAGCCTGAGGGAGGCGCTCTTCCCTGGCCTGGGGCTGCCTGACCGCGTGACAGGGGCCTGGCAGTTTGGCTGCAGAGGCGAGGGAGTGGACAAGAGTTCTAATAAAGAAAAACAAATTAAAGTCAGAGCTGACGATGCTGATGCGCTTGTCTACACGACGAAAAGGTGTACATAGTATCTTAATGTTTTTGACTGTTCAGGTCCCCCAGTAGCATAACTCTGTGTGGTTTGCTGTTGGGAGATGTTGCAGATATTATAAAAAACAAAAATGGATATTATAAATAAGAAAAAAGCCCAAAAAAACTGTAAGAAGACAACAACTCCTCTTTGTTTTATCACCCATGCTCGGCAGTAAAGTTTGTTCTACCATCGGACAGTTACTGGTCATTCAACTGTAGAAAGATGCATTGTTATTATCATAATTAATATTATTATTCTTAAGCTCCTTGGCGACTTTCTGTCCCAAATCAACTCACGAGCTGTGGTTGGTTTTATTGTGAGATATGGAATGGTTGGGTGGACTTCTACGGTGTTTGGTTGATGTGAAAAAGCAGTGATGCAACATTGTTCTGAAACTCATTGCCTTTCTCTTTTTTTTTTTTTCTTTTCTTTTCTTTTGTTCTGGTAATTAATTCAATCCTTTTTGAAGCTCTAGTTAATATGCTGTAACATTTAGCATGGCTTCTCACCAGAATAGTGTAGCCCAAGGGAAGACTTGTGATCATAACAACCTGAAGCTGTTCTTAATCCACATCTCCAGAGGGGTGTCGTTACCCTTAGGTTTTTTTTCTTTCCTTTTTTTGTTTGTTTTTGTGTTTTTTTTTTTCTTTTTTTTTCTACTCATCTACCCGATCTACAATGAGGGCGATATTTTGAACCAATGTATGAATAAGTGGCTTTTCAATTGCTCATCATAATCCTACGACTTTACATTTGGCAGCCAGTTTTGATGGGATAGACAGCTTAGCTTTCATCTATAGGAATTCTGACAAATGAAAACACATATGCAACAGAATTGCTGCACTGGGCTGATCTGGTGTATAATAGACTGTGTGGTTTGCTTCTGTCTCTTCAATAGAGCCTAGTTGTAGACAGACTTGTTGCCCATCGGCTTCCTCTCCGCCATGGAGCCGGTCAGGCTTTTTCGCCGTCTGGCTGTGGTTCGGGATGAAGCGGCCGATCCTGAGCGCCAGCGAGACCCTCGTCCTCTCGCTCCATGGAGATTAGGTTCCACAGCGGGGTCCGTAATGTAAGAATAGCAGCTGGTTAGTCACGTTTCAACTCGAGCTAACTTGTAATTCTGTAGGAGTAAAAGGTAAACATCAGTAAATACTGTATTTAATTGGTAACTTGAATGCGTGTATTTTTTGAATTTTTTTTCTCTTTTTTTGTCTAAAACATACCAAATACTCCTGCAAATGAAAATATTCTGCCCACCGTATTATATTTAAATATTTTGCTCTTATTTTATAGAATTTATTTTGTTGTATTTCACTAAAAATAGAATTTGATTTAAGAGGAACATTTTTGTCCTTGTGTTATTTTTAAAGAAGATATTGACTGTACAGAGTTCTGCGCCCTGTTTTTTGCCGACTTTTGTTTTGGCCATGGTGTGACGTTGAATTCTGGAGCTACAGTCGCGATGTGGACTTTCACTTTGTGAGGTTTTTTGTGCACAGAAATATAACAAAAAAAAGCATTGCGCCCTTAGCAAATAAAGAACATGGAATCTTGCCTGTGTCTCATTTTTACTCGTGGAAATCCACCAACCAACTGTATAATAAAACAAGCAGCAGCTGACAGTTCTTTTCATTACCGAGTCATTGTTGTGATGGAGAAAAATGCTGTTCAGTTTCAAAATGTCAAAATGCAAAAATGTGTGTCTGCGACAAGAGGAGTTACTGATTTTAATTCCATGAAAAGTGCTATTTAAGTGAAAATGTTGTATTATTGTTTATTATTGTATCGCTCAAGTTGATATATTTAATATACGTATGTGCAAACCCCAAAGATCTGAAGTTCTTGTCAAGGTCCAAGGGAAAAAAAACATGTTCTCGTTTGAGAAGCTTCAACCATTTTTTCTTTTTCTTTTGGCTTGCTAACTACCAAAAAAACTTGTTGATAAATATTGTCAGTTCAATTCTAGGTAATTTCAGCTCTGAGTGAATAGCTCGGTGAATTATCTCTCATGGCTCCACATTTAAATTCATATTTACCTGGTTGTTGTGACAGCAACTCGGTTTCAGTGCAGAATTTTGTATCATGTTATTAAGTTGGGACATTTACGGCTCATTAATTCTCTTAGTGTGAACATGAGCAGGTTCCAGGAGGATCATTCGTTATTCAGGGAGGTGACTCAATTCAGACTCGAGGTCAGTTTACTTGTCATGTATGACTCAGGCTCTGTTATTAGATGGACTATTAGACTGGATACAGCTGGTGTTTTGGTTGGGACTGATCATTTTGGAGGTTACAGTTTGTGGTGTTGTTGAACTGTTATTTTAACAGCACCACAGACTCCCAAATGTCCGTAAAAGTGATTTAACACAAACTGAACCATGTCACCTTCATGAAGATAGAATTTACTGCAGCACCATCGTATTAGACGTCATTAGTTTGAGCTCAGTGTTAAAACTGCAAATTAAATGTGTCACGTCTGAAATCAGGGTTTAATGGAGGATAAAACACAATGAGCATTTCTTTAAATGTGCCCGTTCAATCCAGAAATCCTGCAATTCACATATTTATGGATTACACCTAAACGATTCAAAGTCTAGCTGTTTCTTTTTTAATTTGTCTTAACTTTACAGAAATTTATTAAATGACTGGATTTTATTGTGTTTAACAGCCTGAACTTCAAACAAAGAAATCAGCTTTCCTGTAACACAAATCATTATCAGTGAAATCTCTTTAGCTGCTTCATGTCTCTGACTCCTAATGACGTAGGGGACCACGGTCTGAGTAGATCCAGGATTCAATTTTATTTTATGAGCTTCCCCCAGTGTTCACACACTCAGCCGGAGGTTTATTAGAAACAGTTAAAACTAATGCAGCTCTTCATTGCTGCAGTAAACTCTACTTCCCGTACTTTTCTGTTTGTGCATCCATCACTGAAAAAGAAGATGGAAGAACTGATCCAATGGGAAAAGGTGGTTATGAGTCATGGAAACATACACTGAGCACTTTATTAGGAACACCTGCTCATTCATGCAGCTGTCCAATCAGCCAATGAGTTAGCAGCAGTGCAGTCATTTCATTTTTGTGAGTTCACTTAACTGATAGTTCTCTAATATTGAGTAGACAATTTACCCACTTGACAAAAACTCAAACTACAGCGACCCAACTGTCCACGAGGTCAAATTCACAAACTGTACGAACGCAATGAACCTGAACTGTTTTTTTTCTACCTTTATTCAGATTTGCCACTTTGTTTCATACTGTTGATTGTCTCTAGTTTGATTCCCTTCATAAACTAACTTTACATATATTTTAATCCTATTTCAAGTTTTTTAAAGCTTCCATTTCATGCTTTGTCCTTTACCTTAGTCTTAATATGCGAGTGCTACAAGCCCGTGGTTCCAGTAAGAATAAAAAAGTCGGTTGGCGGTTCAATCCCAGTCTCCCCGTCAGCGTAACAGTGTCCTTGGGTAATATACTGAACCCCAAACTACCTCCAACTGTGCTGCTAATGATTGATGTGAGAAAGTTCTGTATGAATGTTTGACTGGGTGAAAAACACTATTTAGACCATTTACATTCCAACATGCTCCACAGAAAATTGTACCTCATAAATGAGGTTCAGAATTTAGGGGATTTACAGCTTTAAGTTTTTCTATGGTCATCTCTGAGTACAGAATATAAGAAACATGAGTGGTGGCCGATAGCATCAGTGCAACACCCACTAAGTTTTATTAAATCAATACTGTGCAGCTCTAAGCTACAGTGACATGAAATAAAGCACAGGAAACACCATTAGCCTTAACAGCAGCTCTAAAACGAACAAATTAGACACGTCCTACGTTTAGATTTGTGTGTATGTGCGACCCCTGAATGAATCAAGTGAAACAGGTTCTTTTGGAACACGTTTTATTATCAAGAAACTCAGATTTAGTTCTCCTTCTCCTGGACGGTCTTTGTTCCGCGCAGTCTGCCTGTACGACGGGCAGCGATGAGACCGACCTTACGACCAGCGGGTGCGTCCCTCCTGATAGTTGAGGGTTTACCAATATGTTGATGGTTACCACCACCGAAGGGATGCTCAACAGGCTGCAGGGAGAAAGAGAGAGAGTGTCAGTCTGAGGAATCTCGTCATGTTACAGTGTAGCTGCACGTTGGAAACACGATCCAGCCTCCACCCTCCGTGTCCTGGGTGGAACAAATAACGTCTGACCTGCTGGATACATAATTCACCGACGCACAAACAAGCTACTAATATAAGAAATGTCAAACCTGAGTACCCTTCACATTTTAAAGTCCTGGAATGAAAAATACTTTACAAAACCTCTTACAACATTTTAGACCCCTTGTTCTTTCATTATATTCTGTCTCAGCTGCAACTAATGATTTATGAGTTGCTTTGTCATTAAATTTCAGAAATTGAGGCAGATCCCATTTTCCCCCTGAACAATTTGTCATATGTCTCGTAGTGTCAAAAACTCAATTCAGTAACTGATCACACTGTTCTGAGCTAATTAAAAAAGGTTAACTTTTGCTGCTGGTGGGATCAATCCGTCTCATTGGACCAAAATAGTCATGCGACAGTTGGAAGAGTAAAACATGTACTTTGAAATAATTTGAAACTAATATTTTCAATAGTTTGTCCAAACTTAAAATGGAATAATGTATCCTGTATCATGATACGAGATTGGCATGTTAGTGTCATACGATTTCAGAATCGTTAGTTAGGTACCAGGTGTATTATTAGCTCCTTGTTGAACATATCTGCATCTCTCCTTCCTGCAGTGTCACTGTACAGAAGCTGCTGGTTTTCCAGAGCATTATCATAATTCCCCGTATTTCTTAAATACACTGAATTATTCAGGTCCCTCATTACCAATCTTTTCTCCAGAATCTGCAAACACTGCAAAACATGACCTACAACTAATTCTAATCCCAACAGTCACTACTCTCAGCTGTGCCTCATCTCCAGTTGACAGAATCTGTTTCAACTGCCTGGCATCATGGGTAATTAGAGTTTCGGTGTGCTCGTGTTGACTTACGTTCATGGCCACACCACGGACACGTGGCCAGCAGTTCCTCTTGGCCTTGTACTTGTGGTAGGCACGACCGGCCTTCAGGATGGGTTTGTCAATACGACCACCTCCAGCAACCACACCTGAAACACACGGAAGGGCCGGTCAGACTTCTCTGGTAAAATGACACTACAGTTCAGACTGTTGAACCTTCCAGTCGTCGCTCTGCAGATGTTAAGTAAGGCAGTGGTGGCTGTGAGGAAACAGCAGCTCCAGCAGACACTAAAGCTTCTTACCAACAACAGCTCTGTTGGCAGAGGAGATGACTTTCTTGGAGCCTGAGGGCAGCTTGACTCTGGACTTCCTGGTCTCGGGGTTGTGGGAGATGACTGTGGCGTAGTTTCCTGAAGCGCGGGCCAGTTTGCCTCTGTCTCCGGGTTTCTCCTCCAGGCAGCAGATGATGGTTCCCTCAGGCATTGTGCCGACAGGCAGGACATTTCCGATGTTCAGCTGAGCTGTGGGATAAAACATGTTGAGGCTCAAGCTTCACAATAAAACACTATCCAGTACAGTCTTAAAGAACAAGCTGCTTTCTTGGGATTAATTGGACAATCTCCTGCTGCTTTTGATGCCACCTCTTATTGACAGACATGTTTATAACTTAGCCAACTTGACAGGCAAGTGATGATAGTCTCCATTTAAAATCAATCTGCAAAATACTGAAAAGTCCATCATACTATCCAAGTGCAAAGGGTGATGTCCTCAAATGTTTTGTCCAAGCATCAGTCCAATCAGCAAAAAAAAGAACTTTTCTACAAATATCAGAGGAACTAAACTGATCATGGCCACGCTTCACAGGGCCGGTGAAGTAAAACCACTCACAGGTCAGTGTAGACCATTTAAAAGATCAGTAATATTGTGTCCTTTATCAAAATGCACATCAACGTCAGAAGATAAAGTCAAGTGCAATGTTTTAAGTTGAGCTTGGTAAACAGAATATAGTTCAATAACTTAAGTTTACAATGTTCATCTGGTGTCTTCCAGAAGAATCTAACAAGGTCTAGTTTTAGCATCTAACAGGTGTTCTATGTTCAATTGTATTATGTATAATACATCTGTGAGGTTATGAAAAACCATATTTGAAAAATCTGGCATGTTGCTGGATTATCTAAGAGTCTACTTCTCTTACCCTTCTTGCCGCAGTAGATGAACTGTCCAGTGTGGATGCCCTCAGCAGCGATGAACAGCTCTGTCCTCTTCTTGAAGCGGTACGGGTCACGGAAGGCCACTTTGGCCAAGGGAGCACCACGGCCGGGGTCATGGATGATATCCTGAGGAGACCGGCCAGAGTTAAACAAGGTTTGTACACTCAAAAACAACCAGAGCGACAGTAACTCACTGCTACAACAAGTAACAAGACTCCTCGCTTACCTTCACAATCCCCTTGATGTAGCCATGGCGTTCAGCGAAGTCAATGTGGCGGAGTTTAGCGGCACCCTTTCTGTGCTTCACATGGGCTTTGAACACGGAGCCCGCACCTTTTCTCTGTCCCCTGATCACACGTCCCATCGTGTACTGAAACCAAACAACACAAAGTTATGTTAAAGACTTTTTAAAACACCCATTTAAAACCACATGAATATAACCAAAGGCCTCAAATTGTGTCCCAAGTGCATGAATTGATATTTTATAAGATTATTATCACTTTCTGGCAGTTTCACAACATCATAGCTGATATTACCGAAACAATTATGTTACAGCCTACTTTTAATGTCTCAGGGGCACAGGAAGTAAGAATCTCAAGAAGGCTTAAGAGTCACCATCAAAACTATTTACAGCAAGATATTTAACTATTGTCCAATTCAAAAAGACTCAAAGTGCAGGAAATGGAAGCAACTTCAAGCACCAGGGGCTCCAAGGCCAAAATAACAAACAACACTTTAACACCAGCCTAATAAAGATTGAAATACGACACCAATATCCCCGTCTGAGCACGAAACAGGAGAAAGATTAGAACATAAACTGCAGAGAACGCCAATCAGACTTTCAGGCAGCTTGAGAACACATAAGACCAATTAAGTGAAAAGTACAACTTAAATACCATTAAATACTTTACAGAGACTGAACCAACAATTTAACATGTATACCCTGACCTCCCCACATTGTATAATAATAATTTAAAACAAGATTTAATTCATTCTGTAGTAACAGCATGAATTCATCCACATTCCACAACAATGTTTGTTTACTAAACTGGTGTACAGACAAAAAAAAACTAGAAATGAAAGTCTGCTACTTCTGAAGTATTGCGAAGGAAGTAGTGTCAGTAGTACCACACTTTCAGACATGCAGGACACTCGTATGGGACAGTTTGACATGTGTAATTCACATTCAGGTCTTCAAGTACTGTTACTCGTTTTAAATATATATTCACCAACGGACGAATCATTTAGAAACGATAAAAAGCTCAGTTAAAACCCACATGTTCAGAGTAAATAGTAAGTTTCCAGCTATAGATAGCCTACCAAGCTAGCATAGCCTAGCTTAGCATGGTATAAAACATAACGGAACACGTTTGGTTTTAAGTGTTAAATCCACAGTAGATTGAGCTGATGTTAAATTAACAACACAGTAAGTTTAATTGTCTCCAGCTTCACTCAGCGGCTCTTTTCACAGTCTATGTCCGGTGTGAAGCGGCTCTGAGGCCGGGTCCGGCGGCCGCTTCACACCGCTAATGCTGCGCCATGTCACAAACCAGCTCCACACAAATAACCGCGTCGTTAACAAAACTCGGGTTAAAATACTGCGCGGATCTGATTCTGGTTCATTTACTGCACATTTAAAAGTGAATGTTTGTAGCGGATGATGCGAGGAAACTAAGATTTAACACAGATTAGAAGAAGAGATTCAGAATGTCGGTTCATACCTAAACTCCGCTGACGGAAAGAGGAAGCGCAAAGGAAAAGCACAGGTTTTCTTCCGGAGAAACCACCGAGGGGCATGACGGGAGTTGGAGTCAAACGAGAAGTAGGCCTGTTAAGAAAGAGCAGTATTTAAAAACTACTTTTAGATGTAGAACACCGGAGTGGGACTTGTTTTTATTTTACACAAATACAATAAACAAACTGCATTTTTCCTTTAGGAATATAAACTCAAATATAAGAAAGCCTGTGATTTATATTTGAGTCACTTCATTATAAAACCGCACCAAGAAAATCTGCCAATTTGATCATATCATTTTTTTTATTATTTAATTATTATTTAAAACATAAAAAATGTCATGAGCCGTGACATATTTAAAATGTTCATCAGTGTTTGTTTGTTAATTAGCAGGAATTTGCAAAAACGACTAAATATCCATGAAACTTGGAAGGGTGTGATATGGGTCAGGAGAGAATCCAGTTAATTCTGGTGCCGATCTGGATCTGAATCTGGATCCAGGATTATATTTCAATATTTCCTTGATTTCTGAGAATAATTCATGGATCTTGATAAATAAATGAATCATCTTTAGGGGAAGAAAGGAAGGACGTTTTTATTTTTTTGCAAGATAGCAAATCCATTAAGAATAGGCAAAACTGAAATTTACATGTGTGTCATTTCCTTGTACCAATAACAACTTTACAGCTGCCTGAAACTGATTTTTTTTCTTCAATAAATCAACTAATTATTCTATATAAAAACAACTGATTTAAAATATTTGTGTTGGGCTGAAAATAAATATTATTATTTAAACATATGTTTTGTTCGACCAAAAGTCAAAATTCCTTTACTTTTTCAAAATGTTTTCTTTAAAATTATCATAAAGATGAAGTGTTTGGTTTTGGTAGAACTACTTCACAGAGTTGTAGTACATCATATATTACTTGAAATCTCCTGGTTCCTTTCTTTGCAAAGTATTTTCAGATCTGATTTCACTGTAATGGCTTGTTCAGACTCTGACTCCAGAGTGAAGACGACAGACAGGAAAATACTGAAAAGCTGGACACTGTAGGAAGTAACTAATTCCAAAAGATGGCAGTAATGTCCCACTAAAAGAGGAGGGGCCTTCACAGTGTTAAAGCAGAGCCACTGATCTGAGTTCAGCCTTTAAGTGTTCTTGCAGTTTTACCCTCAGTTTTTATAGCATTAAATAACTCATCAAAACCAGAAAATTAACTCTTGAGCAAACATCAGATTGTTAAAATGACCTAAAATCACAGAAACCATCTTTGAGAAAAAAATATTTGATGTGAACTTTGACACAAAATGCGCTTACTGTGCTGCTCACAGCAACTGCTTGCTGTATGTTCAAGTTATGGCGAACAGTGTGATTTTAAGTTTTACTAAAAAGTAGAAAGTTATTTTGTCATTATTGTTAAAACCCAAAAGGATCAGAAACTACATGTATTCATTTATTCTTTACAAATCAACAAGTCCTGAAGATGTGTGGTGACGATGTTCAGTGTTTTATTATCTCTGGTGTTTAATGAGTTCAGCTTGGAGTGTGTGTGTGTGTGTGTGTGTGTGTGTGTGTGTGTGTGTGTGTGTGTGTGTGTGTGTGTGTGTGTGTGTGTGTGTGTGTGTGTGTGTGTGTGTGTGTGTGTGTGTGTGTGTGTGTGTGTGTGTGTGTGTGTGTGTGTGTGTGTGTGTGTCAGTTTACCACAGAAGAAGAAAAGGTGTTGCGCAACAGATGGTTTTCCTCCTGAGATCAGAGTGTCCCGCCGGAGCTGCAACACTGCTGTGATTAATGAGAGGACACACATGCACACACACACACACACATACACGGCTGACAATGCAGGTGATAAATATGTGGTTCAGTTATTATGGGGCTGCATTGTTTTATAGAGTCCCATTGGTATAACATGCATACACACATACATTACACTTTTTGTTCATTTTTCTAATCTTTACGCTTTTTATTATTCGCACACACACACACACACACACACACACACACACACACACACACACACTTTTGTTAGTTTTTGAGGACACAGATCTCAGTCGGATGCTCCAATTTATTTATTTCAGCCAATATTTGTTTATTGACCCGATTTCAGTGGTTTTTGTGTCGTTACATCTGCCACAGAGGTTATATTTTCACCCCTGTCCAGTTGTATGTTTGTTTGTTTGTTTGTTACACATAAGCTACTGAATGGATTTCCAAAAAACTTGGTGGAAGGATGAGACAAAAATGAATCCATTATATTTTGGTGTGGATCTAAAGACACTGTTTCCCCTCAGAAGTTGGTGAAGACCGAAACCAGAGAGTAAATGTTTATTAGGATTTTTGTTTTTCAAAATTGTTTATCCTTTAATAGCCTACTTTTTTTTTTAATCTTATCTCTTTTAGTACTATATTATTTATTTTCATATTTTTTATGATCTTAATTAGTATTTAAACTTTTTTATAATCTTTTTTAGTATCTTCATCTTTTTGTCATCGATGTTAATATTGTAGTTATTTATCGTTACCTTTTTACAAATCTTTTTAGTATTTTTCCTTATTATTTCCCTTTTAGTATTTTATCTCAATCTTTTTTCTAATCTTTTTAGTTGTTTATTATTTTATTTTCATTTCGTGCCTTTGTTGTGTTTTCATTTCACACTTTATTATTTACTAACCTTATAAGATGATAATATTGTATTTACAGCTTGTTTCTGTTGCGCTCACGTGGTTGAAACTTAAGTTGCTATGGGTTTTAAAGACACTGGAAAACGACTTCTGTGACAAGATTTAAAGAATTTCTTGATTAACAGTGGAAAGGAAGATGACCAGTGAAGTGAGTGTGTGACATCGTCTGTGTATTTAATGTGTCGTCATGGTAACACACTGTATATCCTGCTCAGTATCACCTACTGACGTCTGCGCTTGGTTCTTGGTTTCTTCACAAAGAGGAACATAAAGTGCAGGTACTCTAAGAAAGTTTAAGCTTTAAGACGTCAGAGACTGAAGCGCGGCTGTGGGACAAGGAGGAGGTGTCCTGTGACCTCTGACCTCCCAGTGGTGGAATAACCTTGGACCTTCGTAAGAAGGAAAGTGCAGAGCTGCAGATGTGACAACAGAGCTCCATTCTGCTGTCCAACAACTAAACACTAAACCACGTGTGTGTGTGTGTGTGTGTTAGCCTCTTTATCATTAATACAGTTGGCTTTGTCATAACTGGGACAAAACAGAACAATAGAGCTGGAACACTAACAACACACAGACACACACAATAAAACTCATTATAAACCTCTGTGAAGCCAAGTGAACCTGCAAATAAAACGTTTTCACTACAAGTGACCACATTCACATTGTCAGACTGTTTCTATCTATCTATCTATCTATCTATCTATCTATCTATCTATCTATCTATATCTGTCTGTCTGTCTGTCTGTCTATCTATTTCATACATTATCTTAAACATATTGATTATAGCTGCTTTAAGGGGTTCATATATATTTAGAAAAACACAATTCATACAAACAGTAAAAGTCACAAAAATCTAAATGTCTGTGCTTTATTTATCCACAGTATGAACTTATTGCTGATTCTCAATATACAGACCAACAAGGGGCCTGTCCTACGGAGACAATCAAAGATCCCTACTGTCTCTCCCATAAGATATGGTCTCTCCCACGGTCACCATGGGAACTACGAACAGGAAGGATAAATTTAAACTTTAATTAGTAATGGTACTTATGTACACAAAGACTTACTGAGCGTGCACGCACACACACACACACACCGATTTTCCTGATTCATATTTAACATTTGACCTCTGTGTTTATCCGTCTTTGTTTTTCTGTGAGCTCTCGTGACTCAACTGATTTATTGGAACTAGTTTTTCTGTCCATGCGTATTGATCCGTTTCTCAGCAACTGTGAGAAAATGTATTATTTTTTTGAAAACACCTAATGTTCATCTTTTACATTGGCAGTTACAAACTTGAAACACGTAAGTACAGTTACCTAAGATGGGTTGTTCCAACTTCCCACCAACTCATGGCCTATATAGTTATTTTCATTCTCATTCTCAACCTGTCCACCAGAGGCCCACAGACTTCAAAACCTGTCTGTCACCTGATGGTAATTTGTACATAAATTAATCTGAGCGACAAACACTGAATCAAATCTGTGTATTTTTGACTTAAAGGGCCCATATTGTGTAAAATACATTTTCTGGGCTTTTACTATCCGTAATTACTGGAAGGGGGTCAGTAGGGACCCTCAAAGTATGGAAACAGTCACTCTGACTTTTTCACTCAGTCCATTCTAAGAAATATGTTATCGAAACGTCGCATTTCGTACTTCCTCCCCCGTATGAGTCATACGGGATCGCACTCGTCTCTCAGCCCCACCCAGCCGGCACCAGTCCAGCCTCTGAACCCACCACCCCCGCTCCCCACCACCACCCCTCCACAAAGAGCGTGACACCAAGCAGACTTGTTGCTGAGCTAGCAGCTTGTTAGCTACCACAGGCTAACCACAACAAACAACACTGAAGAAACACTGCAGCGTGGAGGGATGCAAGGACGAGAATGTGTCCGTGCACATTCCTCCTAAGAAAGTTACTGTTCAAGACCGAAGCAGTTACGCTTTATTTCTTCTGACGTGCCGTGTTGCTGTGCTCAGTACGGAGTAACGTAGACGTTACTCCGTATTGAAACTCCGTACTATAACTCGGGACGTTACTCCTACATTGGCCGACTGTCCTGCTAAAACCTCAACAAACATGAGGACAGTGTAACTTACTGTTCAGAAACATCCTGTTGTAACCGACTGTAAATATGTGGCTGGTCTTCTATAGCTGCAAACATAACGTGACTTTCAGCTGTGCTTACCAGAGAAAGTCAATGCTCCAGAATGAGACCGGTGATAGGCCTGGTAGCGTGTCACTCAAAGTGCAGTCAGCCAATCAGAGGAGGGGCTCAAGAGGCAGGTGAAAACAGCCTGTTCTGTCTGCAGCTCCAGAGAGAGGCAGAAGAGAGGACATGGAAATACACATTGCAGCAGTTTTTTCGACTTTAAACCACTGATATATCATCTTAGGGGGACCAATACCTCAAATGAAATCCCAGAAAGGTGTAAAGTATGGGCCCTTTAAACAATCCATGAAGCCATGAAAATGAACGAAATTAAGTTTTTTAAATCACATTATGTCAATTCAAAACATACCATTGGATATACACCAGTCAGCCTTGACACTAATACCAGTTTGAATATTGTGGTCTGGCAGTGGTGTACAGGACTTTTCTTCATCAATGTTGTGTATTTGTGTTTTTCAGCCTCTTCCGTCTGAACCTGATCCTTCAAATCTCTTCCTCCCTGTCTGTCCGCACTTTTTATCTGCTCTGTGCCGGTTTATTCTCGTCTATTTCTGGGTATTTACACCTTTGCCTGCAGGACCTTGCATTATTCTCCCATTAAAATCATCTGAATCATCTGCCTGATCGTCTGCATTTTGCCTCTTTTCCTTGCTGCCTTGTCTCCATCCATGACCTCTTGAGCTGCCAGATGTCACAGCTGATAGTCACTGGTGCAAATTTGTAGTAAATTGGGGATTGATCAAATTGGACCAAACCTGGGGCTTTATGAGGCCTTCTTGGTCTCAGGGCCTCTGGGTAGTTAACAGCTTTGTGTGATTTGCTCTTAATTCGGCCTCAAATTCAACGTATATATGTCTCTCTCTCTCTCTCTGTATTTTTTTAGGTCTCTCGCCCCTGGACAGAACAGATGTTTTGCTCCAGAGACGTTGTGGGTCCGTGTTGCTGTGGCGATGCCTCCAGTTACGCCAGCTGCTCTTCTTCCTGATGTCAACATTGCTACTGGCAACCACGATGAAAACAACAAAATTGTCATTAATATTTTCTCTACAAGGGTTTGTAAAACCTTCATTTACATAAATACCAAATACAGGAAACTGTTCTGTCTGTTTCTGTTTGTGGAAAGTAAGTAAGAACATTTACTTCAATACTTGAGTCCAACTTTGAGTGATTAGTACTTCATTTTAGTTTACTCATTCAATGTCACATTGGAAGTATTCTAATCCACAAAAATTCACAAGACCACTTCGGTTTAGTTATAGTTACTAGATTTAATATACAAACATATTATATGATGAGATTAAAATATCATCCAAACTCACTTCTATGACAACTAGGATTAATCTATAATAATAAGGGTTAGTTGTATTAGTAATTTCATAATTCTTCTGTGATTGTTTTATTGATTCATATTTCTTCCAACTTGGTTAGTGGTGCTATTTTCTTTATATAGATTTTTTGGATGCACAATAAGGCAACAAAATGATATAGTTCAAAGTCTTAAAATAATAATGATGATGATTATAGTACCTCGATCAATTACAACAACAAAATTTATACACATTACTTTATCAGTAATAATCATCTGATATGATCAGATGTAATTTTAATGTCTTTCTTTTCGTTGAAACATTTTGTGAGAACAACTTCAACCACAGGTGATGCTTCAGTCATCAGAATCTGAAACGTCACTTGCAGCCGGACTCACACAAAGCCATTTTGTGCTTTACAAAAATCAGCTACAGTTTTCTGAGTATCCACCTGGTGGCGCTAAGCCGATGGGAAGTAACTTCACTGTAACTCTAGTCTGTGATTGGAGGTCATCGCTGCTGCCCTCGAACTCACAGGACGTCCTCTTCCGGCCTTTCTGCCTCACTTCTTGTTTGTTTATTTGAGACAAGAAAATAAACAACAGGATGGGGATTTTGGAAACTGGTTGTCATGGAGATCACACACACGCACACACACACACAGACCCACACATGGACACGCACTCTGAGTGCAGCTGTCAGCTGGTTGAGAAGACTTCCTCCTTGTTGAGGAGAGAGATGAATGAACAGTGGAGATGTTGACAAGAAAACATTCAACAAACATCACGTTTAACGTTCTGGTCTGAGATGTTTTCAAAATAAAACAGGAAACAGAAACAAAATATAGTATAAAATAGGACCATGGCTATTTCCCTTTGTCTGTTTTTTGTCCTTTTCCTTCAATGGTGTTTGGAGAAAGTGACACATGAACGCACATGATAAACTTTGTATATTCAGTTTATTAGGAACACATAATACAGTCATACACTTACAACAGTTCCCTCTTAAATCCCAAATTCATGAAGGTTATAATGTTCAAATTGTATTAGTGTTGGCTCAACTGCCTGCCTTCATTGATATAAAGGGGTGGAAGGAATAATAGAAATACCAGCTGAGTGTATTATGCCTGAATAAAAACATAAAATATTCAAACTGAGGACAGATGCAGTGGTGACCACATTCAACCCTATTAGAGAAAATAAAAAACCTTAGATGGGTCTTTCCTCAGTAATGTCCCTCTACTTTACAGAAGGAAGATGGAAGAAACAGATGCTGGAGGTGCTGGGTGGACCAGTATGAGTTTTATATCTTGAGTTCAGACTTGGTTTTAGGGGTCAGGTTACACTTAGGATTGGGTAAAGGTATGTCGTTGGGTTTTCAAACTCAAGGTGAAATTTACTAGGAACACCCATAGACTGTATATAATTACAGTTAGATAATGATGATATGTAGATACACATGTTCAACCAATCGTGTCTCAGTCTCAGGGGTCAATCTTAACTTTTCACCCCATTTTTATGGCCTATAACTAACATAACAAAAGCAAACTTACATGTATTTGTTGTTTACTTTGACTTTTTAGTTTGACCCATGTCCCATCCAGCCGGCCACCAGGGGGTGATAGAGAGGATTTGGCTTCACTTTTCACCTGTAAACCTGCTTATTCATGCAATGTTAGTTTAAAGGGCAAAGGAATGAGTGTCAATGAGTTTCCTCACAACTAAAGATGTGTCTGTGTGTGTAAGTGTGTGTGTCCAGGATGTCGTTTTTCCCCTCCGACAGAGGTGAAGGACTAAACTCTTATTGTCACAGGAGGTTAGCATCTAGTACTCTTATTTTGACGTCCTGAAACCTAGGAGGCCTTGACAGAGGTGAACTTCCTGTGATGACTGGGAGAGGGAGTAGCGGAAACAGAAAGAGGAGTTGAAATCTGTCAACCGCTGCCCAAAGGCAAATTACGAGAGAAAGCTTGACTGTCAAAACACAAAGAGGAAGTTCAGTGCAATCGTCACAGTTACTGAGAAATTCATAACCAAAACCAGCTGAGAGGAAGCAACGGTCAGTGCGGTGACCTCTGACCTCAGATTACCTCTGACTCATCATAGATTGTATATAAAAACATATTTTTCCCACCAAAGACACATTTCCTCAAACTTTCTTCTGAAAACCAAAAAACACACAAGAAGCTCATTCCCAGAAGAGTTTCACCACATTAATTATTCATTAACTTATTGTCCCTGCATGTGGACAGACGTGTCTGCCTGAATTATTGGGTTAAAATCTTCCTTTATCTCGGGCTCCTCCCTCCAGCTTATCTTTGATGTTGGACATGATCAGAATTCTGAGGGAGTTGAAGTCGCTCTGTCCTGCCTCCCTCAGAGATGGATGGCCGACATGACTTCCCTCGTACAGATGGAAAGACTCAGATTCTTTTTAGATTCTTGGGAAACAGCTCGACTAAAAAATTTGGGAACTATTTCTTGCCCACTTGGGAGAGGCCGGAGGGGAGTGAGTGACTCATACAGCTAAACTCTTAAGGCCCACGTGTTTTTATGTACTCAGCTTTTAATGTCTGTTATGTTGGTGTTGTTTTTTCACATCTGAGGCCACCTCCTTCATCTGACCATCAATGAAAAATATCTATCATGTTTATTTCTTCTTGTGTTTAGTATGAATTTTTAGTTAAAACCAGTGTAGAATGCACATTTACTTAAATAAAATTGTACTGAAGTGCACTTATGAGGTATTTTCACTTCACTGTTTCCAGTTTATGCACTTTATACTTGTAGTCCATTAATTTAAAAGTTATTTATTATACATTTTACCTCACTGTATCTATCTGACAGCTGTGAAGCCCTTGCTGTTTATTTTTTTGATTTTACATAAAAATCTTTGTCTGGTGCTCATATTTCATATTTCAGAGTTATTAAAAGTTCAACTGAAGATGCCCAAAGAGCTAAAAAATACCCCAACATCTAACCATATAGCAAACATTTGATACAATCCTTAAAAGTTTGAAAACTGCATTTGTTAATCAAAATATTATTTTTTTCTTATTTCCTCTCCCATTATTCACCTTGAGACCCCTCAAATTCATTTTATCACCCCTGGTTGAGGAAACTCTGGGCTAATTTACCTACCTGCAATTCAGGCACTTTTATAACTTTTAAAACTCTAAAGGACATTGATTTTAAGATACTTGTGTTCGTGTGAGTATTTCTTACATTAATCATTTGGTATTTTTGCTCAAGTAAAGGATCAGACACTTACAGCTGCGGTTATTTTATTTTTCATTTCTAGAAATACAGCTTTCACATGTTACTCTTTCATCTACCTGGGGTAATAAAGCTCTGGTTGTGTGTGTGTGTGTGTGTGTGTGTGTGTGTGTGTGTGTGTGTGTGTGTGTGTGTGTGTGTGTGTGTGTGTGTGTGTCATGTGACAGTCGTGTTGCTTTCAGGTCACCATGTGATTCTGTGAATCCTGAAGGACGAACAGCAGAAAGACTGAGGTCACTTCACTGCTGAACGGCTTCACAACGCTCTACAGTGAAGTACAGTCATGTGTTTAAAGTCCTGGAGTCAAATGACAGAAACACACACATAGAAACAACACCACACACACACATATCAACACTCACACTGATTTACTCTGGAAATCAGAGTCATCTAATACTGTAGATTGTGTGATATTTCTACGTGCGCGCAATTAATGCTTAAAACCCGATGATTCGAGTTGAATATGAATGTCGGGGCTTCCGGACACTTTGATGACACCACAGGAGCAGCATGGAGGCATGTTATGTGTATTGGTTTTATTACGTCTGAAGAAGGATTCACCATTGACTTCAACTGTATTGGATTCTGCTCTAACAAAGTTTACCCCTGAGACTCCAGAAGTGTTCTGTGGACTCACCCCCCCATCGGCATAGGGGTGAGTAGATTATGAGTGAATTTTCAGTTTTGGATGAACTATCCCTGTAAGCAGTACGATGTCATCACTGCTCTGGACATGGACGCCATGATGAGGATCTACTCATGATTGGCGAACCGAGTGAAGTTTGAGAAGTCGCACGGCGTTATAATAAAAAACCTGGATACTGAGATCATCCCGAAGTTCAACCATAAGGAGGAGGAGAGTCACATTCCTATCGTGGAGGGCTTCTTGCTTTACACCTACAGACATTTGATCGATGTGCTGAACCAACCCCCCCCGGGCCTGTTCCATGGTCACATCAGGCCCATGTACTTGAAACACGAGAACATTCACTAGTCATATTCTGTCTTTCACTAGAAACACTAACTCATCATGTAAAGTCTCAGCTGATATTTCGTATGTATTTTTACACACAAGCCATAGAAGTCTGGATTTTATCTGACATGTGATCGCTCCACAGCAGTTTCTTTCATCATGTTGATCAACCACGTTGTTCTTAGGAGTTCAAACCACGCTCACTTTTTCCCCTCTGCACAGTTGGGCCTTCACAGCATGAGGTGGGTGTGGACGTCAGCTTGTCAGGCACAGAAACTGTCGACCCCTCTAAACGGAGAGAAGAAGAGAAATGAGGGGGAGGAGGAGATGTCCAAAGATGTAGAGTTTGAGCTGGACGGTGGTGTCCGGGGGAGCACGTTGATGATGTCACTTCCTCTGAGGAGTTTGGTCTCCGTGATTAATGAATGATGAAATACATCTGCTTGCATCATATAGAGACATCATTTCGAGGACAGACAGGCAGAGGGGACCAACGTTAGAGTTGTACCACAAAGCACCATGTCAGGAGAAAGCAGAGCTGCACCTCCAGCTGAGTCTGTTAATGAATCATCAATAGTTGGAAACCTGCGTGAGAGCAGTGGGAGACAACACAGCTGTTAATGAGTGTGTGTGTGTGTGTGTGTGTGTGTGTGTGTGTGTGTGTGTGTGTGTGTGTGTGTGTGTGTGTGTGTGTGTGTGTGTGTGTGTGTGTTGCAGATAAAGCCACAGTAAGACATCACACTGCAGTCTCTGTTTTACCACTGACATCATTTTCCATTGTAAATGAGTTTTTTTTTGGAATGAATGAATAAAAGAGGATCTCAGGCCGAGAAAAGAACGTCTGAGGAGAGAAGGAAAATGGCAAACATCCATTTTTAATTGTGTCTTCAGTTTTACACATCGTGTTCTAGCTCCGCACAATATACTAACACAGTGACCATATTAACTGCATATTAACAAAAGTCTTTGTTGCAGAGACAGGGTGAGGACCAGAATGAACGGACGGCGTCAACAACTCCCTGAGAGATAATTTTTATATGATCATGTGAACTGTTTTCTATTTGTCCAAACCCTAAACTCAATCAAAATAATGTTCACAGAAATAGAGATTTCTGTGTTTCGCAACAGACTGGTGGTTGTTGTACAAAGTTTAACCAGTGGATCTGCTTTGTGTTTTTGTGGACATTTGACGGTGCACAACATCAGTCCTGTATGAGGCTGGAGATGGAACGGCTTTGTAAGGCATCAGCAACTTCTATGGACTCATTTATTTCAGGTGCTGTAGATGCAAGTTTTTAATCAATAACTTGATCCCTGAAATTGTTTTAACTCATTACTTTTACTTTTAAGTGATTTGTTTATTTTTGTAGCTAGGACAGTTAAACACTTAACTCTGTACTAAAACCCTTAAACAGTTTTAAATTGATGTTATAAAACTGCTCATTGTCAGCAAATGAACACGTCACTTAGTTCTCAATGTCTTTGTCATTAATGGTTTGAATTTTGCTTTCATCAACACAACGCTGACTTTGTTCTACTCGACGTGCACGCAGGAACACTCAGGAGCCCCATTAGAGATGACTTTAGTGTGAATCCGTTAGCTCACAACACACACACACACACACACACACACACACACACACACACACACACACACACACACACACACACACACACTTACTACAGGAGGTCACAGATATGAAGCCAACAGCTGGATCCAACACACACACATACACATACACAACCTTGTCCCATACTGGTCTCCTGCCAGGAAAAGATTGTGTGTGTGTGAGTGTGTTTGTACTTGTCAGAGATAAGCAGGTCAGGACCACAGAGAGATATGAGGGAGGGAGGATGAAGTTCCCCCCTCCGCAGACACACACTGGCTCTAACGGCTTTTTTAACCAATTAGATCGTCCGTCGTCCTGCAGCTCGTTAACAGACTTGGTCGTTATCAGTTTCCCTCCAGGAGAGACTTTATCTGCAGCTCATTAACATAATTAATTGAGGCTCGTTAGCTTAATGAAGCTGCAGGTTAACCGGCTGAACACAGTTCTGGGTGTTCGTTCAGCAGCAGAGTTCATTTAACACTGAGTCACATCAGCTCAACGAACAAAGTATTGAAATGAAAAACACTCATTAGAAATGTGACAGTATACAAACACAACCAGCAAACTGGCTTCACTCACAATACATAATAACATTATATATATTCAGTAATATCATTTTCAAATATCTTATCTGAGCTAAATGGGGCTCTTGTAATGTGATGAAAAATAGAGGAAACACTTCTGTCCAGGCTGTCAACACCTTTCATTTGACTTGATCTACAGGCTAATAATAGTCCGGCCAATGTTTTCTCTATTTTCTCAGACAGCGAGCAGTGTCCGACACTCCCTCCATTGTTTCTACTGCTGATAACCACCAAAACGCCACCACAGAAAATGATACAGGGGCTGTTAACCCTGAATCATGCTCCTCTTAAGCAGCAGTTCAATAAACTCATCAATACCCTGCTGTGTCCTCACATCGACTGCTCCTGGATTTCGGATGAAGTCCGCAGAAACCGCGGAGCATCTCATTCGGACGTGATGTGGAGTATATGAAACAAATAGCTCCTATAAATTGAAGAGCCAATGAGGAGAGAGCTGTGTGAGACACGTGTAATGTTGCTAGACTCTCAGCAAAGACCCACAACTTTTATCCATTTAAAAAGCCATTTTAGTGGACATTCTGTGGACTGTTGCAGTTGCCCCATAAGGTTACATTGTAGCTGCTGCCACTGCCGGAGAAGATGATTCCAAATATTTTTGTACCATTCATTTACACACCCACATTTATAAAAAACAAGGCTAAGGTTAAAAAATACTGGAATTCCCCATTAATTACATGGTGAATTATAAATATTTGTACTTTTTTATCATAAAGTAAACTTTACTGGGACAAAATTCATCCGACAAAATGACTCACAAACATTTCTGAGAGGATGAGGGCTGAGTGTGTTGGACCATATATCTAAACACATAGTGAATCATCTAACATGGTCAGAAACACACCTCCTCCTGTTTTCTTCTTCTCTGACCTGTGCTGCTGTGAACAAGCTGTATCTTAACGCCGCTGTGGATTCATCTGATGACTCTTCCTGTTGAACCAGTACCAGAGTCAGCGTGCACTGACTGACCCTCGTAGGGAATAGCGGTCTGTGGGATGTGCACTTCCTGGCGAGCACAATGGCAGTTGTTTCAGACAGGATGTGACATCATCATCAAGGACTTTGGGACAGGATGGAGCTGATGTGGGTGAAACTCAGCGTCTCCTCCTGTAAAGTGGAAGGACGGAGCATTGTATCTGTACATGTCCACATCCACATCGGCAGAGGTCAGAGATTGACCCGGAGCAGCAGCTGATTTTTCACTGTTGTAGCTCCACTGCAAACACAGATAGATGTGTCATACTTTATCAGGTCATGATTTGTTTTCAGAGAAATCCTGTTTACATTCTTTATTTCACTGTGTAGATAAAAGGGACAATGAGGGTGAGAGTTAGGTTTGATGAAATGGTTTTACAGTTTGTATGTATGGCGGGTCTAACGGTCAAAACACAACAGCATTTCACAAAAGACCTTTTCTGCGGTGTTTTATAAATTGTTGATGTGTTTTGACCCCCAGGGCCACCGTACAGGGCCAATATGACATAAATAAATTACATGATGAAATATAAAATCATAGACTCTACAGAAAGATGGACGACATTACAACTCCCCAAAAAAAAACGAAGCCAAATAATCTGGTTCGCCTCCTGGTTCGCGGCTGCAGACAAATCAACCTGTTTGTTTATTGTATGTAAAACAGAATTGCTTATGTCATGTTGTTGTCTTGATATATTTATATACATATTGATATATGATACGTTATTTATTATACATGGGCCCTTTTGAAGTCCCATATCACCGAGTCCTTTTCTTGCTGCTTGTTCGAGTTCATTTGTCAAACGAGACATGAAAGACGTGAGGAGGTCCCAGTTGACCGATCACAGGTCTCCTGCAGCTCTGAAGTGTTGTTACAGGTTTGACTCCACACACCAGCCCCATGAGCATAAATCCTACTCTGTTTAGTTAAAAGTGTGACGGCTCAGGAGTCGCTCTCTGCTCGTCCATCCAGACGAATACACACACGAGACGTCAGACACACTCCAGACTCTATAAAGTCGTCATACCTTAGATGTTCAGACAGACGAGGGTTTGCTCAAAGTATGAGACACACAACTGTTTACTTAAAGAAACATATTGGTCTCTTATCTGGAGAAACACAAAAGTCACAATTCACGTTTGACTTCATCAGACCTGCAATATTTCTGTGAGAGAGTTTATTGTCATCACAGTAACGCAAAGGAGGCTGCAGCACAAGGTTCATTATTCAAGAATAAAATCAGTTTAATGAGCTCTGTGAATGAGCCACTTTTACAAGGGATTGTTTTCCTGCAAGATCCGTCTCTAAAACTGTGGTTTCTTGTAGTGTGACACACACAAAAGCACAAAAAAGATGACCAATAAAAACGTTAAACCAAAAATTAGGATCAGACCAGATGTTTCCCTCTTCAGGCAATTCTAACCAATAATAATGCCATTTCATAATGATGTCATCATGATGTCATTTATACCAATTAATGACTAATAATTGGTTAATCTAAATAAGCTGTATGTCTATAATTTTATTGATTGCAAAAGTGAATGCCTTACTATATGAGGTCATGATAATGTCATTCTCACTCAAT